>NW_017307049.1:353525-377798 GCF_000935625.1 Nanorana parkeri | reverse complement strand
GGGGGGGGGGGGGGGACAGTTACCGCCTAGTACAAAGCTGGCTGGACAACCTGAATATGACGATATGTACCCTCACTCCCTGTTCCAGTGACCAAGAATGAAGCAGGGAGCAATCTCGAACAATTATACGCGAAAGCAAGAAAACCAGTGGAGCTCCACTTTAGAACATGTCTTTTTTAATTCTATATACGTGACTGAAAATGTAATCGCTTGCAGTAAGCAGAGCCGGCTCTGAACACAGCCGCGGCCACATGGCGTGAATGCCAAGGGGGAAAATGGCGGAACCCGCAGTGCTTCAATGCTCCCAGTGTGCACAGCTGCTGTTTGGCAGCAGAGGTGACACTTGTGCTTTTTCATGTACGGAAAGTTTCAGAGCTCCAGTATCAAGTGTAGATGGGAATAAATCTGAATAAAGCACCATGGCAAAGCATTCAGACAGTTCAGTAAATATTGAATGTGCTGGCTTTTTTTCTCATCTGTCAGCCCAATCCGCCGTTCCTCTATTTACACTGACTCTTCTTGTTGTTCTGAGATGCTTTCCTGCACTGGCAGAGCTTTTTTTTTCACACTGTAATGCGAATGCCGTTGAGCAAAATAAACGCCACCACCATTTACAGCCCATTTACTGTATCGTCTGTGAAAAATAAGTTTCCCTGCGCTGCTAGCGATCTTCATTGAACGTATAGATACACAGATGTAAAGAGCGTTATTATGGTCTCTCTTCCCGCAGACTGACATGCTTGAGTGAAAATATTAAAGTGGGACTGTTGGCAGCCTGGAATGGGTAAGGCAGAGATATGGTGATGCTGCCAGAGCCAGTCTGTGCAAAGGGAATTTGTTATATTTCTCTGCTATGAGTAGGTGGGAATGCAGGAAAGTGCCAATCTTCTCTTAGAAGGAACTTATTAGGACAGAACTTTGAGAGCTCCCATTTCTGACCTATTTTGCAGCAGCTGACCTCCACATCCTTGCTTTACTGCATAGTGAACCATTGACCCAGATATAGCTTACAGGTTGTGTTTGGACATGTGACCTATTTATATAATTGCAGATTGTTTTGGGACATCTGACCTGCATGTGCTTGCAGATTGTATTGGGACATCTGACCTGCATGTGCTTGCAGATTGTTTTGGGACATCTGACCTGCATGCGCTTGCAGATTGTATTGGGACATCCGACCTGCATGCGCTTGCAGATTGTATTGGGACTTTTGCCATGCATGCGCTTGCAGATTGTATTGGCACATCCGACCTGCGTGCGCTTGCAGATTGTATTGGGACTTTTGCCATGCATGTGCTTGCAGATTGTATTGGGATATCTGACCTGCATGTGCTTGCAGAGTGTATAGGGACATCTGACCTGCATGTGCTTGCAGATTGTATTGGGAGATCTGACCTGCATGGGCTTCCAGTTTCAGATTGTATTGGGATATCTGACCTGCATGCGCTTGCAGATTGTATTGGGACATCTGACCTGCATGTGCTTGCAGATTGTATTGGGATATCTGACCTGCATGCACTTGCAGATTGTATTGTATTGGGATATCTGACCTGCATGCGCTTGCAGATTATATTGGGACATCTGACCTGCATGCGCTTGCAGATTGGATTGGATTGGGATATCTGACCTGCATGCGCTTGCAGATTATATTGGGACATCTGACCTGCATGTGCTTGCAGATTGTATTGGGACATCTGACCTGCATGTGCTTGCAGATTGTATTGGGACATCTGACCTGCATGTGCTTGCAGATTAGGTTGGGGTGTCTGACCTGCATGTGCTTAAAGATTGTGTTTGGACATTTGGCTGGCATGTGCTTGCAGATTGTGTTGGGACATCTCATATGCATGTGCTTGCAGATTGGTTCAGGATATCTGACTTGCATGTGCTTGCAGAGTGTATTGGGACATCTGACCTGCATGCGCTTGCAGATTGTATAGAGACATCTGACTTGCATGTACTTGTTTTGAGTCAGTGGATGTTGGATGAGAGTGGATGATGGCTCTGGATCCTGCACCTTCAGAAACAATCTATAAGAGGAGAGAACTTTTGACCCAGGGGACAAACACAACCAACTAGCCGATTCATGGTAGGGATAGATATGTGTGGTATAAAGAAAGTGTGCACATGGTTTATTGTGGCACACCTTTTCCCATTCTTCCAGCATCCATTTCTTTTGTGACTCTTGACTCTGCACGTGTCAATTACTGCAAATCCCAATATGATCGATCACTGACTGGTTAAGTATTTTCTCTCAAGGTCACCAGCCTGAATGTTATTAGCACTGGCCTGTGGGCCAATTCCTCCATGACTACCAGCCCAGTCCTCCCCTGGTTAGTTTTTTGCAAATCCTGCGCTACACCATATTCTGCAAGAAATATTGTTAATATACAAATTCAGTTGCAACTTTATTTCTAATTAAACTTGTTACAGAGCAATTTGTTTGAAGAATTATAAAGTGCAATGTGCAAATAAACAAATGATTCTACAAAATCATGTGCTGTATTCAATGCACCAAAATGCTAATAAAAACATTTAAAACTATTTTCTGCAGGGCCCCCCGCATTATAATCCTAATATCCTCCTGGCCCTATTATTACAGGCTTTTGTATTGCGCCATCACACAACACTTTATATACTATTCCTTCATATTAGTGTCTGTCTTCAAAGAGCTTACAATCTAAGGTCCCTATCTCATATGCACACATACTAGGGCCTGCTTAAAAGGAGACAATTAACCTTCCAGCATGTCTTTCGCAGGGTCGGATTTACTCTCTCTGCTGCCCCAATGTCAGGTTCCTCAATGTGCCCCCCCTGTATGCAGGCTGCAGGCAAGTGATCTTGGCGACATCGTCTAGATCACTTGTACAAAACAAGCAGCGGCTTCCCCGCTGTGCATTTAGCCCTGCTTGCCCAAAGCAGAGCTAAATGTAGAAAACAACTACCCGCCCGGCGCCCAGAACTGCATGTCCGGGCATCGGGAGATAGGAATTCCACACTCCCTGCTGCCCGAGGCCAGGCCTCGGTTGGCCTTGTGGAAAATCCGGTCCTGGTCTTTGGAGTGCGGGAGGAAATGGGAGTACCCCGAGGAAAGCTACACAAGCACAAGAAGAACATGTAAATAGTGCTCTGGCCGGGCTTACAACCATAAACCCCACTGAGTGCTGTTTCTGCTTCTCCCTGGATGCCTGTACATCTCTATACAGGGAGAAACGTGCAGTAACGCACATTTTTAAAAGCAAAAATGGGTGAAAAATGCGCAAAAACTGCAAACGCCTAGGTGTGAACCTAGCCTTAAAGTATTGTATGCAGTACTTTTTTTTTCAGCACACACCACCACCACAACGCGAGACAGACCCAGAGAGACTAAGCAGAGGGACTGCATGACTGGGGGAAGGAATAGACCCCGGAGAAGGGGTTAAAATAAAAATCGGAATCAGTTGACCTTACCTGATTGGAGGTTTGATTCAGGTGTTGAGGAGGAGCCGCACGGGAGGGTGTCCTGCCCACCCTCCCCCAATTTTTTGCAGTTGGTGGCAGTTGGAATAGTTCTTTATGTCACAGCAGCTTGGTGGGTTAGTGGGGTCTTTGGGGGGTACATAAATGTGAGTTGGTTACAAAGTGGGGGGCCATCAGCTGGTACGGTGCTCCCTCCCCCTGTTGGTGTTGGTAGTTGTCGGGGGCCCGGCCCCTTGGAACTTGGGAAGCAGTATCTGTCCTCGAGCTGGTGGGGGTGCGGCTGGGGACATGGGAACGGTTTTTGGTGGAGGCCTTATTTTGGCTGATGGGCACCCAAAGACCCCTTCTCGGAACCAAAAGTAATTCCGATTATTTATTTGTATGTTATTTTGGTTATTATGTTTGGTAATTGTTCAATTTTGGTATGTTTAATAAAGAGCTGCTGTGGCCATTTAAAATCTATGTCGCGCAGTCCGTGTGTTCATTGAGGTTATTAACAGAGGGAAGTAATTGACGAATCCATCAGTCATGGTGTGAACTGAGCCCATTCGTTCCAAGACCTTGTTTAGCATTACGCTGGTCACTTTTTCCAACACATCTCATGTGAATCAAGCCTTGCCCAGCTATCCCTGTAAATAAACCACATTCCCCCTTGGATGGTTCTACCTTGGGTCTGTATTACCCTATAAATACCATGCTGAGAATATAAAGTGTTTAGGAAGAAAGTAGTGAAAAGTGCAATATAATTATTACAATTCTGTACAATGATCCTGGAGAATCCGACATTCACCAAAATAGACAAATCAAGAAAACACTTTCCGATAAATAAGTCAGATGTAAATGAGTTCAGCGATAAACAGCCCAAACCCTCATGTTTGTGGGTAGTGTTTTGTGCCAAACAGACATGTAGACAGGCGTGCTGTGCATTGTGGGTTGTTGGTGGGGCTCCAAAACTTTGACTTGGAGCTGTGTTGGAATAAGCACATGGCGCTTACCTGGGCATTGAACAGGAGGGGGCTAGGACACACAGGACCATCTTTGGCATATGGATGTGTGTTGGCACACTGTGGCACATGCTGTTAGGAACATGTGACGCAGCTAACTTATTAATGGCGCAGGTCCACTTTAAGACACTGGGAGCGAGAGCACTGCCCCGGCATTAGTGGGTTTGGCACATGGCACGGTGGCAGTTTGTGGTACATATGTATAGAACAACACCTCTCTGTCACTCCCATTTTTCATGTTTGAATAGTTTACAGCACAAACACGACTTCCTCATTCCGCACCATGTCGATGTCGCCTAGCAAACGGACAATAAAGGATTGTAATGCGGCTTTCTGTAAAAACACGTTACATGCCAGCTGAAATTGGCACGGAGCACACAGACTGGCAGGAAGAAACAGCACATTATGTAGGGGGAAGTGTCAGTCGGCAGTAATGAAGACCGTGGGGGTAACATATGTAGTTCCACTGGCGTCCTCTGCATCGCCTGGCTCCCCTTACATGTTCTTGTTGTTTAGACAGAAGGGCTGCAAGAAGAACCCCATCAGATACGTGATAATATGCCCCATGGTTTGCTTATACCGTATATTGCTTCAAAAGTCACTTAAAGCTGAAATCTGGGCACACAAACTCTTAGTTCATTTTTGAATGTATTCCTCAGTAGCCACATAGGATGTAAATCTACTTTCTGTGAACCAGATTTTATGTTGTAAGAGTAGCAATGACCTCATCATTGGGTTGTATATAACCTGTGCAGAGTCCTATCCACTACAGACTGCCTGTAGACAACGACAGAGAGGGCATAGACAAGACCAGTCACCCTGCACTAGGACAGAGAGCAGCAGTGAGCGGTCCTTATTACAGGAGGGGGCATAGACAAGACCAGTGACCCTGCACAAGGAGAGAGAGCAGCAGTGAGCGGTCTTTATTACAGGAGGGGGCGGAGACAGGACCAGTCACCCTGCACAAGGAGAGAGAGCAGCAGTGAGCGGTCTTTATTACAGGAAGCTCCAAGTCTCAAACTGGATTACTTCACAGATCTGGAAGAAATACACAGAGCTCACCAAGATTCAAGGAGAATACACATGATTCTTGTATGTGCTTATCCTATAGTTCAGCTTTAAGCCAAAACTTTAAGGGATGGTTTGAACCCCTGCCAGGTTTTTTTTTTTTTTTGCTTCCCGTGTCCACACTGGAGATTCTACCCTCCATTTGCCCTGGTGACCATTGTTACCATGACTGAAAGTGATTAAAAAAATGCAAAATAGAGTACAAAAAAATCTTCTAATGGGCACGTTTGTTCTGGTGACACCTAAGAGAGTATTTTCCTCAATTTGGAGAGATATTTTTTTCCCAATTGTCAAAAAAACTGAACTAGGGAATTTGACTAACTGACTTTGAACAAATACACAAAATATGGATTTCTAGCTTCTCTGACTTTCCTTATCTTAATACTTGTTCTGGGTCAGTGACTCTGAGGTATTCATTTTTGGTTAGTGCAGACCTTTAATGCATTGCAACCCATGACAAGCCTTTCCTGGGTTGTCCCAGGACAAGCCATTCATGAGTGGGCCCATGGCAAAGCTTTCATGTGTAGATCCGTAGTAAGCCTTTCATAGGTGGGCTCATGGCAAGCCGTTCATGGGTGGGCACATGGTAAACCTTTCATGGGTGAGCCCATGGTAAGCCTTTCATGGGTGGGCCCATAGTTAACCTTTCATGGGTGGGCCCACGGTTAGCCTTTCATGGGTAGGCCCTTAACAAGCCTTTCATGTATGGACACAAAACAAGCTTTAACCAGTTGCCGTCCGCCCATTGTAAAAAAATGGACGGACGGCACTGCAGCATTGGCGGGTTTATGTGGATTACTGAAGAAACTCTTTGAAACGTGATTGTGAATTGTTTCCATTACCGGGTTCCTAATAAGTGTATATACCGTATATTCTGCTATTGCAGTGTTACATTTTAGTGTGTTCCCCTGTCTGAAGAAGAGTTGGATTGTAGCCTGCTACTATTGGAAACACTACTTATATCTTTTTGAATAAATTTGCATTGGAGTGCTGCAACCTTGGACTTTAGGGTCCCTTTCACACAGGCGCCTCCAGTTTTGGTCAGCGATGGATTGGAGCACTTTGGAGCAGATGTCACCCAGTTATAGTTTGACCACTCCAGAACAAAAAGAAAACCAGACAAGACCATGGATACCTCGTGTGTGGTGGAAATTGTGTTGCATTTATAGACAGCAGCATTTGCCAGCTTCAGCAGAATAGAGGTGTTATAAAAACATAAAACACACAAGTGGAAGTAAGTGCATGTAGGAAAGTCAATTTGCTGGGTGCAATGCCATTCCTTAAAATAGACAGTGCAGTCATTGATATGCACTTTATCATAAAGGTGAAGGTCCACTAACGTGAAACATAGTGCATTCTGATCACAGTATTGGGGGTAGGATAGCTAGTAGTAGTTGGTCTCAATCAACTGGACTCGTTCTGAAGTTCTAATGAGTGTCAGGAACATACCCAGAATTTCTAGCCACATGGGTAGCACAGACACCTTAAACCGATCACCATGGAATGTGTCACGGACACTTTCTTGCACAATCAACATCTACACATTGCATGGTGATTGGATTAAAGTGACCCTAAACTCAGGAGTTCAATCCTAAAAATACATTCAAGTACCTCAATACGCAATACCCCCCATTGGCAGGGCACCAAGTTACATTTATCCCAAACTTGCATATATTATTATTACATAGTATTTATATAGCGCCAACAGTTTGCGCAGCGCTTTACAATGTATATATTATCCCATTATTGCTGCTCCTCCAGGAGAACGCTGATAGCATGGGCTGAGCAATGCCTGCAAAACACAAACACTGGATTCCTTTTTAGAGGGAGTGACACCAAAATGACTGTCGGCCATTTTGGTGTCACCCCTCTAATGGTGTCACCCGGGTGCGGGTCGAACCCACCTTGTGACGCCACTGGGCATGGTGTGTATGGCCGTGCATGGTAACCAATCAGCTTCTCTCTTCATTTTTTCCCAGTTAAGATTGGAAATATCCCGAGGTTTAGGGGGGGCAGATGGGTTTGGCGAACAGACTGTTCCACTATAAACAAAAATAAGGACTGTTGGGATCTGTGAAGTTGTAATTTAATCTTTGTGTCACTTTAATTAAGCAGCCGGTTAGTCAGGTCCCCTCCCTATCTGCTCTTTCCTCTCTATCCCTCGCTCTCATAAAACCCGATATAAAATCCTTCTACCAGGACACAAATCAGCAGCTTATCTGCCGGCAGCATTTGATAGTTTCTATGATATAGATCATTAATGAGCGGGAGGGCAGGCAAGGACAGATCAGAAGGCCACATTTACATCCGTTTGCACTATGGGAAGTACGCAGCTCGGGGTTGCAGGCTCCACGTGACGCCAAGCAAATAGAATTTCTGGCAGAACACTCAGTATTGTCACAGAAATGGCCACTTCGTCCGTCCCTGTGCCCTTTTATTATCACAACAATAACAAAAAAAAGTGTAGAGTCAGTTTTAAAATGTTAAAAGAGAATGCAAAAACTATATATATATACACACACAAATTGTTATGCTTTCTATACAGTATAATAAACTAATGATTACTAGCATGACTCTGTTGCTAGTTAAAAAAAAAAACTAAAGGGTGCTCTGTTAAGAAAGGGGTTAATAATTACCTGGCCCTGCAAAGAAAATAGTTAATACTTACCCATCTCTGCCCTGTAAGGAAAACGTGTAATACCTGTCTCTGCCCCGTAAGGAAAACGTGTAATACCTGTATCTGCCCTGTAAGGAAAAGGGTTAATACGTACCTGTCCTGTAAAGAAACGTTTAATACCTACCTGTCCCTGCCCTGTAAGGAAAATGTGTAATACCTGTCTCTGCCCTGTAAGGAAAACGTGTAATACCTGTATCTGCCCTGTAAGGAAAAGGGTTAATACTTACCTGTCCCTGCCCTGTAAGGAAAATGTTTTATACCTGTCTCTGCCCTGCAAACAAAAGGTTAATACTTACCCATCCCTGCCCTGCAAAGAAAAGTGCTAATACTTACCACTCCCAGCCCTGTAAAGAAAAGGGTTAATACTTACCTGTCCCTGCCCTGTAAAGAAAAGGGTTAATACTTACCTGTCCCTGCCCTGTAAAGAAAAGGGTTAATACCTACCTGTCCCTGCCCTGTAAAGAAAAGGGTTAATACTTACCTGTCCCTGCCCTGTAAGGAAAAGGTTAATACTTACCCGTCTCTGCCCTGTAAGGAAAAGGTTAATACTTACCTGTCCCTGCCCTATAAAGAAAAAATTGTATTGATATGTTTTGCCATCTAGAGGCCACAGATCTGCTGCTTGTTCACATCTAGCTCACTGTCCTGGCTGCGTCTGCGCATTACAGCTCCATAGACTTCTATGGGACCATCTCTGATCATCTCTGGCCTCAGGCCATGGCATTGCAAAGCGTTGGGACTGCATTGGGCAACGCTGTCTAAGACAACCCAGTGGGGCTGGTGGAAGCGAGCCCTAATGCTGCAGAGAACACTTGTGGATAATAGGAGAGTTCTGTCACATGACCCATTCAGGTCACGTGATAGGTTTCCTCCTCTTTATGGCATAGCCTTCATTCTTCAGAATGAATGGGGCTTTGGTTGCTTCAAAGACCTGCAAGCAAGCAGAGCCCAAAGCACATTTATACACCTTTATAAATGTGCCTGGGACCCTTTAATAGCTATGCAATGGTATGGCCATGCAGCTATTTTATAAATGGGCCCCAACATGTGCGTCAATCAGTAGGTCAAATGTGAAGATTCTGAAACCATGCAGATGCTTCATGCCACCTAAAGCCAAGGCAAAGTTCTCATGGAGGAACTTGCAGGTTCAGTCCTCCTAAAAGTGGAACTTGTTATAGGTGGAGTCTGGTCAGCTCCTTCATTCTAAGTCCTGGTACTATCCTACTCCTCTTGTTATTATTATATTATTATTATTATTATTATATATTTGTTATTTTATATTGTTATGTTATTGTATTCTGCATAATATAAAATAAAAGGCACACAGGGAGAGCTTGCCCGCTGGTAGGTTATAGACTGGGACACATCAGAGATCTCACCACTGCTACACATAAGATAAGAATCTGTCAGGCGGTTGGTTTGTTCAACAAACGCTGAAATATCATTCTTGGATGAAGTGACCCTTTAAGTCTCCAGAAATCAGAAAAATGCCATTTGCAGACTGCGGGATTGTCAAAGTGTTGAAGTTAAAACTACAAAGCAGCGGGTAGCCGTACATAAGCTGTCAGCAAGTACCCCCCGCTGCAGAATCTCTCACCCCAGAGCCGAATGGAGCCTCCTGAACCAGCAGTGCACCCGGAGGAGGTTACCTGCCTAATAAAGGGAACAGCAGTACCGCGGATGCCGCCTCATAGGCAGGACTTCCATTGTTAGACGCTCAGAATAGCCGACGGCATCGATTTAAGTAAAAGCCAAAGAAATGTTGGAGGTTTCTGTTTATTAAAGATGATTACTATTCAAGTCGTGTTTTGTATGATCACACACGTGTTACTATGTAGGCTGTGTTTTGTATGATCACATATGTGTTACTATGTAGGCTGTGTTTTGTATGATCACACATGTGTTACTATGTAGGCTGTGTTTTGTATGATCACACACGTGTTACTATGTAGGCTGTGTTTTGTATGATCACACATGTTACTATGTAGGTTGTGTTTTGTATGATCACACATGTTACTATGTAGGCTGTGTTTTGTATGGTCACACGTGTTACTCTTTAGGCCTCATTCACACGAGAAAAGGCCGGCACGTATAGCTCCGTGCTGCGTGCACGGCCGTATCGGGCAGCTCCCGGGAAGGACAGGTGATGCGTGTGATTAGTATGCAGCCCCCGCCCTTCTCTATGGGAGTACGCAGCCGTACGCCACCCTACGCTCACCCCAAGTGCGAGTGCAGGTGTCCCGGCTCGGACGCAGATAGGATCCATCCCCAAGTGTATGATCACACTTGTTACTCTTTAGCTTGTGTTTTGTATGATCACATGTGTTACTATGTAGGTTGTGTTTTGTATGATCACACTTGTTACTCTTTAGCTTGTGTTTTGTGTGATCACATTTGTTACTATTTAGCTTGTGTTTTGTATGATCACACTTGTTACTCTTTAGCTTGTGTTTTGTATGATCACACTTGTTACTATGTAGGTTGTGTTTTGTATGAGTGTTACTCTTTAGCTTGTGTTTTGTATGATCACACGTGTTACTCTTTAGCTTGTGTTTTGTATGATCACACTTGTTACTATGTAGGTTGTGTTTTGTATGATCACACTTGTTACTCTTTAGCTTGTGTTTTGTATGATCACACTTGTTACTATGTAGGTTGTGTTTTGTATGATCACACTTGTTACTCTTTAGCTCATGTTTTGTATGATCACACTTGTTACTCTTTAGGTTGTGTTTTGTGTGATCACACTTGTTACTCTTTAGGTTGTGTTTTGTGTGATCACACTTGTTACTCTTTAGGTTGTGTTTTGTGTGATCACACTTGTTACTCTTTAGGTTGTGTTTTGTGTGATCACACTTGTTACTATGTAGGTTGAGTTTTGTATGATCACACGTGTTACTCTTCAGGTTGAGTTTTGTATGATCACACTTGTTACTCTTTAGCTTGTGTTTTGTATGATCACACGTGACCTACCTGGGACCTTATTTAATTCGCGAAGGACCCTGTATTGTCTGTTGTTTTTAATTGGAAACATTTTCAAATATAGTTGTAAATAGAATGTTGTAGATTTTATCTCGTTATCGTACTTCATATATCAACAATAAGCTCTATCCTTGGGGGCGATAAGCTTTCCCTTTGGATTGCTGCGGAATTGTCATATATGTCCCGATGACATTATAACATCATTACCCTCTCTCTGCAGCATTGTACCGTGAGCCCAAGCCATGCAAGTGTGTCCATGACTGTGTGGGCTCACAGGAAGTAGGTTTTTGGGCCGTAGGGTGGCATGTCTTCAGCAAAAGTGCCAGAAGGGATGTATGTTTTGCATTTTTGTATATTTAAGATGCTGGCCTGTTGATTTTTCTTTTAGTCCAGAGTTGGGCTTTAACTAGCACAGCCTTGGTGCTGTTTCACCGGCACTTATGGATAGCATGGTGGAATGGCCAATGTAAAGGCCAGATAATATACTTGACGGTGCACCACGCAGATGCTGTGCCAGGCCGTGAGCCACAAGGCTTCGTCTTATAGCCTCGGTGGTGCCTCCCGCTTTTTCTTGTGTTAGTTTTATAACTTGTTAATCTTCTCTTAATGGAGTATAAACATCGAAATAAAACAGAATGTTCCCGCGCTGTTTTACAGCTCCCTCGGAAAACTTCCATATTATATACATGATAAGCTAACAGATGTTGCAACTGTTTACAGTACTCTTCTCTATCCAGTCGTATAATGAGCCCTTCCAGGGGGATCGAGTGCAGAACGCCACTCGCCAGACGCTTCTCGCTACGGGGGAGGGGACCACAAGTCCCAGCACGCATATTTAGAAATATATTAGAGCTGCTGTGGCAGAGAAATCTATCATTCTGAGTGATCGCTAAACATTGATTGCTGTTGCAAAAACTGGAAAATGAACATTCTCTGTGCAAGAGTGGAATATTGAGAATTTAACCCATTCGTAACCCGGGGTATTTTACACGCAAAGTGATCCTGTGTCTCCACAGGAAATTTCCCTTCACTTTGTGCCGTGGACATGGACAGGAAGTGAAGATAAATCTATTCTCTGGAGACATAGGCAGTCAGAAACAGAATATAAAGTTGGCCTGTAAATGAGATTGCCTCCAAGTGTCAGGCACAGTGTAATGGTTGTGTGCACTTTCCCGGGTGTGTGCTCTTGCTTTCCTTATAGTAAAGTATGTCACAAGCACACCAAGGTTCAGTCTTTAAGCAGTGATCATTTTATTGATGCACACACACCTTGTCACATTGCAACGTTTCGGGGCCACTCAGGGTGACACCCCGCAGTGACCTCATCCGTACGCGTGTGATGACGTCACGCGTAGGGTTGCCACCTGCCCAGGATTCACCTGGATGGTCCGGGTTTTGGATGCCGTGTCCGGATTTCATGGCAACAGAAACCCGGACACAAGATGTCAGGCAGACAGGGGCAACCAAAATTAAGATAGAGGTCACTGGCCCCCCACTGAAAATAGTCTCAACTGTGTTATGTACATATGAATGGGTGCCGATATTTGCATACGTATAAGCCATGACTCATTCTCCCCCAAAAAATGTCTGTGCGCCGCTGGAGTGTTCAAGTTTCGATTGAAAAGAAAATGTGTCAACCGTAGTCACGCGCAGTAACATTGTTACCTGCCGGCGGCCATCTTGGTGATGGACGCCGGCAGAGAGAGGAGACTTCATCCGCCGCCGGTATGCCGCCGGGTCCACTCCTATCTTGAGCAACTGTCGGGCTCTCGGTCCTTGATCGAGTGCACGACTTTTGAGAGGGGGAGTGACACCAAAATGACTGTCAGTCATTTTGGTCTCACCCCTCCAATGGTGTCACCCGGGTGTGGGCCGCACCCCCCCTTGTGACGCCACTGACTCACAGTCCCTTCATCAGGCATGACTGATGAAGGGACCCTGAGTGACCCCCGAAACGTTGCAAGCTTTACTATTTGGATCTGAAGCTGCGCCATCCACAGTCACTACAGCACCCACCACAAGGGACATACCAGCAAGGAGTGCGGTAGGATTCTGTATTCTCTTGCTATACTTGTCACGTGTGTGTGTAATTATGTGCCACTCACATACCGTCTGTGGTGCCGGCACATTTGGATTTGATCAAAGCTATCCACTAGAACAGATCTACCTGTTGCTTCTTTAAAACTGCAAATGAGGTACACGGGATACAAAGTCTTCAGGGATCAATGTGATGTTTCAGCTGTGCCTCTGCAAAGAGTGCAGTGGGCCCTCAAATCCGGATACCTTGTGGGATCCAACAGGGTTTCTGATTTAACCATAGCAGGGGGTTGTGATGAAATAATCCCACACCTGTGACCAGGGCAGCCATCAGGGAGGTACGGCCAATACTCATGTAAGGGGCCCGGGCAGCCTGGGGGGCCTGCCCGGGTCCCTTACATGACTATCAGCTGACATTGAAGGGCGAGGAGGCGGAGGCCTGGCCCTAGCAGCGCAGGGCCCCAGCATTGCAGCTTCAGCGGCTTCGAGACAAGCTGGGGCCCCATCAGCGATGCTGCTCGTCTGATTGTCAGACTGGCCGGAAGTGACGTCACGTTAGTGACGTGACTTCTGGCTGGTCCGGCGGCAGACCAGGCCATGTGTGCAGGTCAGAGGAGCTAGTAAGGAAGGTGGGGGGGGGGGGGGGGGGGCCCGGCCTAAAGCCGTGTAAGGGGCCCCAAAATTTCTGATGGCTGCCCTGCCTGTGACATCAATGACTTCAAGAGGGCCTTTAGTCTGGAAGCTGTGCCTCAAAAAAAGACAAGCAGAGTGCAAAGTACTAGTCACCAGCATTGTCTGTGTGCTCCTTTCAGCTGATCTTTTCACCATTCCTGACTTACCAAGCCTTGTTTTCCATTGTCTCTGTTTGATGGTGGCCATCTTGGTAGGGGCAGGGCTTTGCTTCCTCGTGCCAGAGTTGCTTCCTTGATGACTTGTGGGGTAATGAAGAAGAAGCAGCAGCAGCAGGAGAGGCTGCAGAAGCACAGAATAGATGAAGCTGAAGCAGGGGGATCCTTGCACTGCACATCCTTAAAGTGACATTAAACCCTCAGATTTTTTAACATAAAACAATACTGTAATGTGTGCCTTACTGTAATCCATGGTTGTTTCCCTTCTCTTTGCTGCTCTTCCTTTTAAATCCTTATGGCTTCTCATGCTTAGGGAGAACTTCCCTTTTCAGCTCAGGGCCTCTTCCGGTATTGCTGGCTCAGGTTACAAGCCTATACAAACCTATACACAGACACCGTGTATCCATTCCTGAGACAAGGCAGTCTGCTGCAAAACAGAAGTTCTGCAGAGCATGAGAACAGATACAGATTTAAAAGGAAGAGCAGCAAAGAGAAGGGAAACAACCATGGATTACAGTAAGGCGCACATTACAGTATTGTTTTATGTTAAAAAATCTGAGGGTTTAATGTCACTTTAAGTAAAGCTTCCTCTCCAGCAAGGAAAACAGAGCAGCAGCACAATACTGACCAGTCCAGACTAGCAGTCAGAGGTAGCAGTGCCTTAGATTTTACACTGCAGTTACAATGCTATGAGGCTGAGATGCCTCTATGCAAAGGATGTGCACTGCTATTTTTCAGGAGGAATAAAAAGGTAAACTTTTCAGGATACGGCTTAAGCAGATTGTTTCTGAGTGTTCCCTATAAGAGAACAAATCTTCACTTTTTGATTGTAGGTCAGTTTATGTAAGGATGTATTATACTGAGTAACCTTTTAGGTTATATGCTCATAAGGACATATGACTTTTGTATCACTTTTCCCAGTTCAGTACTACTCTAGGCCAGGGGTAGGCAAACTCCGGCCCCCTTACTGTTCTGGAACTACAAATCCCATGAGGCGTTACAAAATGATCTCAGCCACAGGCATGACTCCCATAGACAGATGCATCATGAGATTTGTAGTTTCTTCACAGCTGGAGGTTAGAGGTTGCCCACCCCTGCTCTAGGCAAATCATTAGGAAAGCATGTTCCTTCTATTGCTGAAAGAGGATGTTGCCTGGGTCTTAAATGCTTCATTTTTTCCAAGGTCTTATAGACCAGGGGAAGGCAAACTGCGGCCCCCCAACTGTGCTGCAACTACAACTCCCATTAGGCATTGCAAGACTGACACACTCCCAGAGGCAGATGCATGGACAGCTGGAGGGCCAGAGTTTACCTACCCCTGTTATAGAACCTTCAGCAAATCTTTTCTTCACACGTCTTCCATTCTGTAAATACAAAAGCGTATTCTGCGTCACCTGTTTGTCTGTAACGTCTTTTTGTTCTAACAAATTCCATTGCACGTGGCGAGGCCACTTATTCAGAACCTAATTCCAGCAGATATTTTGTGCTCAGTACAAGCTGCTTGGCTTTAGGTGATTCTGCTTCCCCCGGGACGACACCCTGCGATTAATCCTCAAATTCCCTAAAGAGCTCCATAAACAGTTATGTAAATGTTTCCTATGCTGAAGCGATTAGAGATTTTACTGCAGCTCAGCGCTGCACAGAGATTTATTAAGTTGCTTCAACTCTTAAAGGCACAGGCATCGCAAAAGTTCTCAGGCCTAATTGTGTGTAGGAGAGTGTGTGAACTATCTCCAGTATTATATGTTTCATATTCAATCTCTGGGCCTGGGATTGTCTCTTTATCAAGCAGAATGATCATTAAAGCCAAGTTGATGCTTCAGATGTGATCACTGCATTGCATTCAGGCTCCTTACACAGTAATAAATAGTAGCACATAAGAGGTATTTATTTTTTCTTAATTTCTTGTTTTTACTTCGAGAAACTTCACCCTGAAATTACAAATCCCTAATTATTATTATACAGGATTTATAGAGCGCCAACAGTTTGCGCAGCGCTTTACAATATAAGGAAGACATTACAATACAATTCAAGACACAATGCTAAGGAGGGCCCTGCCCCTGAGGGCTTACACTCTAAAAGGGAGGGGCCAGTGATACATGAGGAGGAGGCTGTGTGGGGATGAATTGTTTGACAACATGATGGTTAAGGGGTTAGGTAGAGGTGTCATAGGCTTTCCTGAAGATATTGTTGGGGGCAGAGTTGTGGATGGTTTTGTAAGTGGTTGTTAATATTTTTAATTTATTCTTTGGATGATTGGAAGCCAGTGGAGGGATTGGCAGGGGGGGGCTGCAGACACTGAGCATTTGGTTAGGTGGATGAGTCTGGCAGCAGCATTCATGATAGATTGAAGAGGGGAGGAGCCTGTGTGGTGGTCGGCCAATAGCGAGCAACTTGCAATAGTCGAGATGAGAGATACCAAGTGAGCAGATGAGAAGCTTTGCGGTTTCATTGGTGAGGAAGGGGGCGTATTTTGGAGATGTTACGATGGTGAAGGTGGCAGGATAGGGATTGGATGTGGGACAGAAAGGTGAGGGTCGGAGTCAAGGATCACACATAGCATCGAGTCCATGGAGTCCAGTGTTGTCTGGCAAAGTTCTCCTTGCGCCACTCTGCTACCATTCCACCATCTTGAAACAAGATCCTGTGCATGAAATCCTGGGAAATAAAATGTTTACACTTGCAGTGGGGCTGCCCTCGTACCGGAAGGTTTAACTGCTCCTTTAGGCCTAGGAGACAGGAAAGAGCTGTTTTGCTTACCTGTTCCCGACTCGCCCGGAAGTTGGCGCTCTCCACTTCCGCTCCATCGGTGTACTGTCCCTCGGTGTCCTCACATACAATGCTGGCCTGCTGAGCTTGCATGGTACTTGACGACATCAGCGGTCCTTAGAACGAAGCGGAGAAGAGGCTGCGAAGACAGAGGGAGCCGGCAGGGATCAGGTAAGTAACTTTTTTTTCAGTCCCCTAGACGTAAGGGAGCAGTTAACCCTTGCAGTGCAGGGACAGCCTGAAAATGTTTCATTTCCCCGGAGTTGGGCTTTAAAGGAGAACTATGAGGTTAGTGAAAATCACTCATCCTCATAGCTCGAGCTGACGTGTGACAATGAAACACATATTATCGCTCGCTCACTTCTCGATCATCTTCCTGCAGAGACCAGTGACTGTCAGTCACCGCTCACCGCAGGGATTCCCCCCCTCCCAGCGCTGACTGGAGGAACGGATGGGGAAGGGGGCGGGTACAGCTGGCTCTGCCTCTAGATAGGCAGAGCCAGCTGTAACTCTTGCAGCTGGGTGGATCTCAAAAGTAATGTCAGGATCTGTACCGGCTTCGGCGGTCTCAGTATACTGTAGCTCGCGCTATACTGAGCTTTGGGTCACGGGAGGACGCTAGTATATGTCCTCCCGTGATCCTTAAGAGAACTATGGGGAAAAACACTTACCCCATAGTTCTCGTTTAAGGAACCATAAAATATCTAATATTTGCCATAAAATAAAAACAATAAAATGTTTTTTTTTTCAGATCCGTCCCATCTAAAGCTCAGTCAGCCTAGCTCACATGGTCTGTAGGTGCCAGAAGCATTGTGGGTATTCCACATCATTAAACAAAACCTAGAGCCCTTTGGCAATGTCGGTCATGTGGCGGGTCACTTGACCATTGAGGGGGATTTCCCTTTTACAGCACAAAGAACACTTTTCATTTTTTATAATAACATTTCTTATGCTTTGCAGACATTTAATACAACCGTGTCTGTATTTCCCAGCAGAGTTCCGCCAAAGAAAAAAAAACTCTGCGACCTTTCTCCTCACTTCCACCCAACGCCGGCAGAGAGATACAGAAAGAGCCCTATAGATATAAATAGCTGAAATCCCCACAACAGCTCGCCGGCATGATGCGCAGAGATTTTTATGAATCAGAAACATGTTAATTCATTGTGAAGGATTGCTCGTTAAATCCCCCGGACTCTCCTCTTCAACGTACAATAAATAAATAAATAAAATCTCTTTGTCAGTAGCTGGATAGGAAACAGCATCCTGAAAATGTAAAGATTATGAAACAGGAAACATTGTAGCGTTTACAATGCATTGTCATGTCCTGCCTGCGTATCCTATCCCATGCATCACATACTCTCAGCTATTTCCAGGCCCGGGAGTCAGTGGGAAAAATTCCTGTGCGAGTTCAAACCAGGACAAGCCGAGGGTGCCCGGCCGCTGCGCACCTCCGTGTTTTATTTAAACATTAATCTCTTGCAGGAATCAATCATTAGGAAGCGCAGAGAACGGATGCCGAGGCGATTAGAATTAATCTGCTATGCGCATAACAATATCTGGCCCGTAAACGCCGCCGTATATATAACTGCGATTGCCGGGCCGTTAATTGCGTTTGGTAATTGCGAGCTCCTTCTAATCCTGTCCTCCCCGCAGCCCGTCATGTTTATCCCACCCGCGGCTTTGACATCAGCGATTACTATCGCATGGAGCGTCGCTGGAGATTATACGGCTCCGATCAGCTGACCACTGACCTGTATGGGGGGGGGCATATCGGAATTTTTATATTGCCCACGCAAGCCAAATAAAAGGTGTTTGATCAATCAGCAATCAGTATATACACCAACAGTATGAGGATAAAAAACCAAAACGTCAACCGTCTACCATTAACATTCACTTCCTCACTCTGCCCTCCCCCAGTGATCAGTCTGCTGCAGGCAGGTAGAAGCATTTCCTCAGTCTCCCCTCCCCCAGTGATCAGTCTGCTGCGGGCAGGAGGAAGCATTTCCTCAGTCTCCCCTCCCCCAGTGATCAGTCTGCTGCGGGCAGGATGAAGAATTTCCTCGGTCTCCTCTCCCCCAGTGATCAGTCTGCTGCAGGTAGGAGGAAGCATTCCCTCAGTATCCGATCCCCAAGTGATTTTTCTGCTGCAGGCAGGAGTAAGCATTTCCTCAGTGTCCCCTTCCCCGGTGATCAGTCTGCTGCAGGCAGGAGGAAGCATTTCCTTAGTCTCCCCTCTGCCAGTGATTAGTCTGCTGCAGGTAAAAGGAAGCCTTTCCTCAGTCCCATTTTCCACCTAAACTTAAGGTGTCCCATTCCTTAACTCCCCACCCATAAATGTGCAACCCCAATCCCCCATCTGAATCTTTGCACGCACATCATGTCGTAGCTTACGTCCTCCAGACCCACAATCAAAGGGCTGCAACTCTGTAAGGACCTGGCGCTGGGATGTAAACATTGTAGGAGCCTGTGCATTGTATGGGCGGCACACTGACCACTGTTTCAGTGCCCTGCAGGCTTAAACCAAAATGGAATATGCAAATTTTTATTTGATGAATGTGGACACATTTTTTTATTGGTTGCAAAAGGTGGACTATGTGATATAATGATGGTTCTCTGTAACCTACTACAGCCAGAGCTAGCACAGCACACATGACATCACATGTAGTCTATCTCCAGCATGTGCAACTTCTTTCTTCTCTCCAGTATCACCAATCAGTTACATACTCCCAAGATAGGCTTACGTCTGATTGGCTGCTGAGAGAACCCTCTCGTTTCTAGCACTTTGATGCTGTAAAGTAATATTAAACTCTCACACTGCTTCCAATAATAAACAGATCAGACCAATATATGGGGCCCAGCAAAGTATTTCTTTACATTTCTGCTCAAGCACCTCCTGTGTTTGCAAACAGCTCTGACTCCCTCAGTTCTGCTTCCCTGAACATCCTGCCCAGTACAAGATCACAAGGGACAGAGCAGTCTCCAGCTGCTGTCTATCTACTGTGTTTGTAAACAGCAGGGTAGCCGCGTGCCTTCCACTTTTCTATGTGAGAGGCTCCTCAGCCTCCCCTTTTCGAAGCACTGTCAGTTCTCGCGCCAAGCAGCCATTCAAAATATGCTGCCCGGTGTCAGCTTGAGGTGGGATGGGCTGGGGCTATGGCTGTGAAGGAGCTCCATCCATATGTGCAGCTCCCTCGTGTGTCCTGTAGAGGTGCCTGGACCGGAGTGACATCACATTCTGACTCCCGCCACCTCTACAGGGCACACAAGGGAGCTGTACAAGCCATGCACATATGGAGCTCCATCACAGCACAGCAGCCCACACTGGACCCCAGGCTCCAGTTCTCTTAAGGTATGGAGACTGGGTGATCTTTTGAATGGCATCCCGAACGCACCTCCCATCCTTTGCTCGATTGCCTGCACCGGAACGTGTGCTACCCCAATGCTGTGCGTTCCATTGCAGTGTGACTTAAGTCACGACTTAATGACCAAGGACAAATGTGGCTCCTGAGGTTACACTCCTTGAGAACTACTGCGCTACATGGACAAGGTGACTCTGTCTCAGGGGCGTTCCGAGGCTGGGTGACACCCGGAGCGGTAACCGAGTGTCACCCCACCGAGACGTCACTGCGCATGCGCGTGACGTCACCAGTATTCTGATATGCTGCCGGCGGCCATCTTGGTGATTGGTGATGGATGCCGGCAGAGAGAGGAGGGGACAGTCACCCAGCGGGATAAGGTATTACGCCGGGTCCCCTCCTCTCTCCTAATACTGTCGGGCATTCGGTCCATGACCGAGCGCCCGACTTTTCAGAGGTGGGTGACACCAAAATGACTGTGAGTCATTTTGGTGTCACCCCTCCAATGGTGTCACCCGGGTGCGGGCCGAACCCCCCGCACCCTCTTTGTGACGCCACTGCTCTGTCTCTTTGTACTTTCCTTGGCAGGCAGGCCATGTTCTTTGCGTGTATGTAGACTCTACGTTTATAGAAAGTCCAACAAAATAAAAGGAACACTGCTGATCCCTATTCCTGCTCCTGTAGACATTGTCGGTAATCTGTATCAGCCCGGTGTGGAAAATGATGAAGTCCCCTTACAGAGATGATGGTATATAGAACGTAATTCAATAGAGTCAGTTTAAGGTGATATATCTCAGATGACAGCTGGAGTTATAACTCTTGCCAACCTCCCATCCAGTAGCTGGACTCCCTCCAGCTTATGTCCCATCACAGAAAGGTCTAAAAGCATATATGGCAAAGACAACGCAGACGGCATTTTGTGGGAGGACCGCCGTCTAGACAGTGACGTATCCTGCACTTTCCAGGATTGGTGGGATTTCCTGCACTGTTTCAGAACTGATGTGACACCTATAGCAGAATGTGCGCAGAACATGGTGTTACCTCTGCAGGATTTCACCATCCAATCAGAGAAGGGCTTGTATTTATTGAAAAAGTCAAGCGTAATGGTGACAATGCCGAACCAGCGACTCCCTGTGCTCAGTGTGTGGAGAGGACGTTTGCTGGAGCCACAGCCGGAAGAGACCGGCGTGGACTGTATGTAGCACTGGCTGATAAAAGGATTTTTACAAGGGGAGGCCAATAAGTTCTTACCCTCACCATGATCTAGATGTGCTAGGGATCTGACATTTTGCAGGTTTATAGGTGGATATCTTAGTAACATGCATGCCAATTTTAGTTTTTGGCGGTTGTGGTGAATTCTGTGGTGAATTGTGGTGTCATGCCGGACAAAGTTGAATACCGAGCTCAACTTTCGCCACCACACTTGGTTCTGTGGCAGTTGACGGACGACCTTCCCTTGGGCCATCTTGTATATTTGTGCGACCACACTTGAATTCTCTCTTCCATTGTTTGGCAGTCTCATATGATGGACAATCCTCTCCATACACAGCTGACATCTCTTCATGGATTATTTGGGCAGATTTCCCTTGAAGATGAAGGGACATAATCACGGCTCAGTATTCAACTTTGTCTGGCATGACACGACTCCATTTCTCTTGGCTCTAACTATAATTCACCACGACCTACAAAAACAAGCATATTACTAGGATAGCCACCTATAAACCTGCAAAATTTCAGATCCCTAGCACATCTAGATCATGGTGAGGGTAAGAGCATCAGAGGTCAGATATGGATACTTACATCGAGAGTAAGCTGGACCAATGTCAGTTTTCATAAAAAAAAGATCAGTTCTGTTAGAATTTCATTTGTATTCATTTGTCAGAACTTTCGATTTTCACCATAGTTGAGTCAACTCATTTCATTCAAAAGCCCTTAAAAATTTCCTCATTCATTACATGAATGACATCCTCGGGTATTAAAAACAGGTTTCTTTTGTGGCCAGCGCATGTGTATTACAATATGTGTGATTTTTTTCCCCGAACAAAAACCACATTCATGATTAGAATTTCCTTTGTTCATATAAGAAATTAGATTTTTTCATCCCGCTCCTTCCATTTTCCTGGTCACTATGGTAAAAAACAAAAAGTGACTGGACCCCCACTAACCATCAAAAAACGGAGCAAATGTTCCAAAAATGTTGCAGATAAAATTCTACTGTTGTACAACCAGCGATCAGATTGCTACATTGTAACTTTGTAGCCAGCTTTTAGATGAGACGTGACAGCAGGAGGTAGATGGTGAACCTGGATGATGCCTGAGTATAGATGGTTCTGTCTGTCAGGGTGCATCAGTCAGCACCCATAGTAAGGCCTCTGCCCGGATCACACGAGCCAATGCGCATGCACGAATCTGGCGCTACGGTGCTAATAATGCTCATGCGCGAAACGGATGCACACGCCTGTTCTTGGCACCAGTCGAGCTATTTAAGGATGGCTCCGGCATCTGCAACTTGCTGAGAGATCTTCAGCTGTAGTCTGCATTCCTGATCCTGTTTTGATGCCTGTCTGAGCCAGCTTGATTCCTGACTCTGCCTGCCTGCCTGCTGCCTGCCTTGTGACCTTGTGTTGTCTTCTGTCCTCCTCTCCGTCTTCTGATTTGGTACCATTCTGCTCACAAGTGTATGTCCCGGCCTGCTCCTGACTGCACTCCTTCTTCTGTACCAAGCTGACCGCACATTACCAATCCGGCCTCTGGCTATCTAGAGGCAGAGCCAGCTGTGCCCGCCCCTTTCCCCGTCCCTTCCTCCACTCAGCACTGGAGGATCGGAGAGGGGAGGGGGGAATCCCTGCGGGGAGCGGTGACTGACAGTCACCGCTCACTGCAGAGAGACGATCGGGAAGTGAGCGGATCAGTGGCATGTTTCTGCTTACTTCCCGATCTATAGAGCCGACCTGTGACAGCTTCTTAATCACACCTCATAGTTCTCCTTTAAAGTAATATTAAACTCTAAACCTTTTTTATCCATAATAAATCCAGATCAAACTAATACACACCAGCAAACCAGCAAATCGGCATCATCTATATAACTGATATAATCAGCATTTAAAGTAGCGTAAAAACATTTTGACTTTAATATTAAAAAAATTTACCTGATGTTAGGTTCACTTCAAGTTGTAGTCACCTGTAACCTACTTTCCATTGAATCTCCACCATACCCCGCACACATTTGCTGGAGGCAGTGCTTGGAGAGAGTGGCTTGTAGGTAGCAGAGACTTCTGCAGCCTCTCTGGTTTCATATACAGCAGCTTTGGTAGCCTCACATTTCAGGCAGGGTGGGAGGGACTTCACGAAGCTGAAGGAGCGATGGCTGGTGTCTAGCTGTTGATTCAGAAAGTTACTCCCCAAGGTTGCGAGTCTGTTTAGCGATGGCTACACTTACACACACATACACACACACACACACACATACACAAACACACACATATTATCACGTACCTGAGGCTGAGACTGGAAGATGGGGAGGCGTCTCTTGCGATTCGTGTCCTGCGACCCCTGGAGTTGGGAACAGAAGGGCGCAGGGCAACAAGGAGCACGAGTGCCGTAGGCTGGACACAAACACTGTGCAGGAACAACTGAATAGAGAGGTCAATAAGCCAAGGGTCAAATCCGGTCGGGCAGGCGAAGTACAAATTCGGAATGCAATCTCAAATCCAGGGAACAGGCCGGGGTCAGGGGGCAGGCAGCAAGCAAAAGAGTAGTCCAGGGCAATCCAAGTCAAAGCAGGTCTCAGTAGCAAACACAGGAACACAGGAAACAAACACCAAGCTGACAAGACCATCAGCAATGAAAGAGAGGCTGGCTCCTCCTTATATAGTCACAGGATTAAAGACAGCTACCTCACTTCCTGTGCGTCTTCCCACGCATTTTGCCGCGATTTTCGCGCATGCGCAGTTTGCCGCAATCGTGCCTTTACACATAAACACAAACACGCACTTTATAGGTGTGCACCGGCTGATGTACCTGTTTGATTTTAGACTTTGTGTTAGTTGTATTTCTATGTTCTTGTGATACCA
>NW_017307049.1:332567-353513 GCF_000935625.1 Nanorana parkeri | reverse complement strand
AGGCAATTTTAAATGCAGATTCTCCCTCATAATTTACATAGACACACAAACGCTTTCTTCCGCTCGCAGTGGCCGCGCTCCCCAGCTCCAGACGGATCCATTGAATTTAGGTCAGCCAAAAAAGAAACGTTCAAGCTATATCATTAGCAGGGCGGGGGAAATGACTTCAAAGCGGTATACATTTAATATTCTCCTTCCAGCCAGTGTCCAGCCGCGGCGGCGGTGAAATCAATACGCTTGAAATGAGTCTTGTCACAACGCAGCTCGTTGCACGGAATATACTGCAAAGTTATTGGGGAGGCCGCACAAGAGCGGCAATCAATATTTTCACGCCAAGATTATTTTCACTGTAGTTATGTTTATATCATAGCCACATACATCTTTATATTTCCACCTGCGCGGCCAATCTTCCAAGTGAATGTTTTCATGGGATCTTCTCCCTCCCCCCGTCCTCCCTTTTTTTTGGCTTTATTACCTTATCTCTAATGCACTATCCAGGGGGAAAAAACAAAACACTTCCCTTGCCGTGGGGCTGCTCCCACACTGCAAGGGTTAACTGCTCATTAATGTCTAGGTGACCTGTGTAAAGGACTTTCACTTACCTGATCCCCACTCCCACAGAATCCAAGACTGGTACCCACAGCCTCTTCCCCCTCCAGATTTCAGAGGCCCAATGATGTCATACATTTCAATGTAGGGCCCATAGCTGGAGTGCAAGCCTTGGTTCAGGAGTGGAGAGAAGAGTGCAAACTGTCAGGAACGGGGATCAGGTAAGTAAATGTCCTGTAAACAGGTATGCTAGACATAAACGAGCAGTTAACCCTTGCAGTGCAAAGTATCCTCACTTTCAAGGGGAGTTACCCAACCTCCCTGGAGAAAAGACCGGTACCCACAGCCTTTTCCCTCCTCCAGAGGTCGGAGGCCCAGTGACGTCATCACAGTCACCATAGGATCCATAGCTTGAGTGTAAGGGAGGAGAGAAGGGTGCTGACTGCCAGGGGCATATCGGAAGCCCAGTGATGTCATCTCATTCAATGTAGTGCCCATAGCCGGAGTGTAGGGGAGAAAAGAAGGATCCTAGCAGGAGGTTACATATTTTTTTCGTGTGAGCCCATTCTCTAAGGCCTGGTTCACACCTGAACGTTTTGTAGCGCGTTCAACGCTCGACGAACGCTCTACAAAACGCTCAAACATCTAAATCCCATTGTATTCAATGGGTCTGGTTCACACCTTGCCGTATTTCCGCCCGTCCGAACGCGATACAAAACGGCCTACGCCCAAAAAAGTACATCTACTTCTTTGGGGCATTTTTGTTGCGCGTTTCCATTGGGATACAGCCAAGTAGCCCTCGGAAACGGGCGTTTGTTGCGCGTTTTTTTAACCGCGAATCGCTGTAAAAACGCGCATCGCGAAACGCGCGACAAAAGCGCATATTCAATACGCCTAGGTGCGAACCCAGCCTAAGGCCTCGTTCACACCTAAACGTTTTGTAGCGCGTTCTACGCTCGACGAACGCTCTACAAAACGCTCAAACATCTAAATCCCATTGTATTCAATGGGTCTGGTTCACACCTTGCCGTATTTCCGCCCGTCCGAACGCGATACAAAACGGCCTACGCCCAAAAAAGTACATCTACTTCTTTGGGGCATTTTTGTTGCGCGTTTCCATTGGGATACAGCCAAGTAGCCCTTGGAAACGCGCGTTTGTCGCGCGATTTTTTTACCGCGAATCGCGATTAATAAAACGCGCGACAGACGCACATATGCAGTACGCCTAGGTGTGAACCAGGCATAAGGATACTTTACACTGAATGGGTTAACTGCTCGTTTATGTCTAGGGTACCTGTGTAGAGGACATTTACTTACCTGCTCCCCGCTCCCCGCTCCCCTGACAGTCGGCACCCTGCAATAGGTATAATCCCAGTTTATGATTCGGTTTATATTAAGAGGAATTATAACTGTAAGGGGAGTTTTTTTTTCCCCTCGAAGATCGACTTGAAGGAGAAATGTGAAATATCCTGTAACATAGTGAGCTTAGGATACAATGGGGGACATTTATCAAGCATATTAGCTGCACAAGTAGGCACAAATCAGGCTGCTTCTGATTTTACAATGTCTATACAACAGCTATTCCGTGTATTTGTGACGCATGCGTGAGTCTTAGACGCCCAGCTTAGATTTGCACAGTTCTGAGACAGATTTAACAACGAAGTTGCAACAAAATTTCGCTCCAAACAGGCGCACACATTAGAAGTGGTCGGGCGAAGGTTTTTTTCTGTCGCAGTGCTAGAGCAGCAGGGCCTATGAATGAAGTTGAACTCTCATAGTCTGTCTCATTGATTCTAATTAAACGTACCTTGCTGTGTGAGATAATTGATAAATGCCCCCCCGTTATGCACAGAGAATGAAGCTTGACTGAATGCTTAGTCTTGGGGCAGACACCCCTGCCAATGAGTGTTAGCATTCCCTGGAGGTTAAATACTTGTTCCCTTTTATCCATAGAAAAAGGGAACAGTGGTCCAAAAAAAGAATATGCTTTGCTAATGAAGATCGTAATCACCTCATAATAGAAATTCACATGGACTGGTAATCAGCTGATTGTTGTGAAGGATCCTTAAAATGGGACACAACGGGGGCAGGTTAAATGTCATGTTTTTAGAGACATTGGTGTCCTTTTTGGGTAGATTTCACTTCTTTATAGTGTCTCTTCTTGTGTAGATTCACTTGCGTGGATCCGGTCCCATACCCCATCATTTGCAGGGTTATTCACAAAAGGGTGAAGAGTTTGGAGAAGGCAGGAGAAGTGAACAATCTAGGACAACATAACTGAACTGGAGAGTGAGCTGAATTGGAGAATTTTTCCAAATCAGCTATGTTGTCCTAGATGGTTCACTTCTCCTGCCTTCTCCAAACTCTTCAGCCTTTATTGAATAGCCCTGTTGGTGTTAGGGAACCAAGAAACCAGACAGATATGAGGTGAGTGAAAAGCACTCGCCTCATAGTTCTCCTTTAAGTGTGGGTTAGAAATTAAAGGAGTTTATTGAGATAAACAATAATGGCCAAAACCAATGGAGGAAGTCCAGGACATAGTCTATGTCAAGCCAGAGGTCAGATACCAAAGCGGGTAGTCAGCTGAACCAGGTCAGGGAACTCTGAGAGCAGGATGAAAAGAAAAAAAAATAGCCGGCGATCAGTCAGCCAGAGCCAGGGTTATACACAGAGAACAGGAACAACAGCAAAGCACTTGGTAGATCAGAACAGACGCAAGGGCAGAGACTGAATGGACAAGCTGAAGGTTAAATAATGAACTGGTGTTTGCATCATCACTCTGAGACCGGAATTGGCCAGTAGTTAGTTAGTAGTTGCAGAATGATGATGATATTTATGGGCTTGGTCATAAGAGGGCGCCATAGAGAAACAGCAGTGTCAAACATGCAAAACAAGCCATGCTGCAGCCAACTGGGGTATTTTCGTCCCAAGACCCAGCATTCAGTCAAGCTTCATTCTCTGTACATAACGGGGGGTATTTATCAATTATCTCACACAGCAAGGTAATGTTAATTAGAATCAATGAGACAGA
Source organism: Nanorana parkeri (assembly GCF_000935625.1). NCBI lineage: Eukaryota > Metazoa > Chordata > Amphibia > Anura > Dicroglossidae > Nanorana > Nanorana parkeri. The sequence continues at coordinate 349,933 of NW_017307049.1, read as the reverse complement.
CTATGAGAGTTCAACTTCATTCATAGGCTCTGCTGCTCTAGCTCTGCGAAAGATTAAAACCTTCCCCCGACCACTTCTAAATTGTGCGCCTGTTTGGAGCGAAATTTTGTTGCAACTTAAGAGTTAAAACTGTCTCAGAACAGTGCAAATCTAAGACTCACGGCTGTGTCACAAATACACAGAATAGCTGTTGCACAGACATAAGAATCGGTTAAGAACCACTGTTATAAAGTAATATTTTTGTTAGGTTAGTTTTGATTCTATAGAGTGCATCTGAAAGCAGTGACCTTCCTCGACTGATTTCATGTAACGTGCCTAATAAGCAGCCTACCTTTTCGTGAAGAGGTCGGTTGACATTAGAGGCGGATTGTTCCAGGCAGTGAAATTGCCAGACAAACGGAGGCAATAAACGCAGCCGGCTGACTTGAACGCGCGCAGCCAAAGCTCCGGCTCAGCCTGGATATCAATTAAGGGATGAAAACGGAACTGCTTTTTAAGAAGAATTTATTTCCTATTACCTTTAAATATATTTTCCATTTTATTCCTTTGGAGCTTACGTTGTAATCCTGTTCACTCTGGAGTGCAGGGGACCTATTTAATCTGTTTAGAGCTAAAACGTAAGTGTGCTGCATATGGGATATTATTAAGTGGAACAAATGAAAAATATCAGCGGAATTTGTGCATTAGTGATGGAGACGAGTAATGGAGACTCGCAATTCTGAATCAGCTTTATACATTAATTTAAGTATCTGATACCCCCAAATATCATAGGAAACGAGCGAGAGAGGCAGCCATGTTTGCTCAGTTCACTCGGCGTAGCAATTTGTCTGCACGTTGTCGGTCTCTTCACCATTAGGCTGATGTTTTCTAAGCTTGTAGGTTAATATTTATCAACGTTGCTGTAAAGCCAACCTCTGGCCATATATACCAGGCAGGACTGAGGAATTTTGTTGCCATGTTTAAAGCTGAACTCCACGCAAACCTAAGTGCACAAATAAAATGCATATATGTGCATTGTTTTTTCTGCCAAAGTATTCGGTTTTTGTGTGTGTATCCATTACTAAGATTTACACAGCTCTGCCGCACAGCACAGGGCAGGAGACCTGATTTTTATCTGCTTAAGTTAAAGGGGAACTAAGAGGTGAGTGATTTTGACTCATCCTCATAGTTGGCTCTATAGATCGGGAAGCTCGCTCACTTTCCGATCATCTCCCTGCAAAGAGTGGTGACTGTCAGTCACCGCTCCCCGCAGGAATTCCCCCTTCCCTCTCTGATCCTCCAGTGCTGACTGGAGGAACAGAAGGGGTAGGGGGGCGGGCACAGCTGACTCTGCCTCTAGATAGGCAGAGCCCCCTGTCAATCAGCCAGCTGGGTGGATCCCGGCCGTATTGCTCGCTATATACTGAGCTTTGGGTCACGGGAGGACGTTAATATATGTCCTCCCGTGACCCTTAAGAGAACTATAGGATAAAAAGGTTACCCCATAGTTCTCTTTTCAGTACCATCTACAGTAGGGATGCACCGGAATGAAATCTTTAGACCAAACCGGAAATGTAAAAAAGTGTCAGGCTGAAACCAAAAATTACTTTTTTTTGCCAACCTTTAAAAAAAATGTAATCATTTTTTTAAATATTTTATTTTTAAAATGTTTATTTGTTTTATTTTTGTAAACAGACTCCTAATATTTCCATTTTAAAACAGAAAAAGAGATTAAGGACACAGAGTCCTAAATCTCTTTTTCTGCAGCCCCTGTTATGAATGAACAGGAAGCTTCTATATTGAGTGTTCCCCTACATTCATAAACTGAGGAGTTTCAGCTACTATGTCCACAATCATGAATGAACTGGAAGTGATGTAGAGCACTTCCTGTTCATTCATAACTGGAGACATAGTAAGTTTATTTACAAACACTTAGCGATCAGTACAGATCGCGAAGTGTTTGTGCTCCGCCCTCCATCCTGATTTCTATGCCTGTCACAGGAGCTGAGCTGACTGCTCTGTCCTCCCTGCACCGCCCCAGTCAGCCTCCTGACCACTCTCTCCTCCCTGCACCTCCCCACTCGGCCTCCTGACAGCTCCTCTCCTTCCTGTTGGGTGGTCGCAGCTGGTCTGTGTCCTCTCTGATCTCGCTGCCTCTGCCGACACAGGGATTTTTATATGTAATTTTTTTAAATATATATTAGTGTTTGTACTCTTATTGTAGCTATGGTGAAAGGGGACATTGTGGCCCCCCCAAATGCGTTGAATGGTTTATGCATTAGTACTAGAGCTTTTTGGACTATTTATCTTTCGGCTTGGTGCACCTGGTATATTCCACATGCTTTGAGTCACTATCTATATCATTTATCAGGAAGTAGTGGTGACCAGGTATTTGAATGCCCATAATCTACAACACACTACCGTAGGTTCAAGCTTTACTCCCATCAGACTAACAGAAACAAGAGGAAGGTAGGGTCTTCCAGGCACGCTGGAGCTGAAAACGACCTTCTCCAAACTGTTGCCGTAAGGTAGCTTTCCACCCAGGCTTGCTGGAGCTGAAAACAACCTTCTCCAAACTGTTGCCGCAAGCTAGCTTTCCACCCAGGCTTGCTGGAGCTGAAAACAACCTTCTCCAAACTGTTGCCGCAAGGTAGCTTTCCACCCAGGCATGCTGGAACTGAAAACGACCTTCTCTAAACTGTTACCGCAAGGTAGCTTTCCATCCTAGCTTGCTGGAGCTGAAAACAAACTTCTCTAAACTGTTGCCGCAAGTTAGCTTTTCACCCAGGCTTGCTGGAGCTGAAAACGACCTTCTCCAAACTGTTGCCGCAAGGTAGCTTTCCACCCAGGCTTGCTGGAGCCGAAAACGGCCTTCTCCAAACTTTCCGTAAGGTAGGAAGGGTACTTGTACCCTTCACTGGAAAACAGCTGGACTCCATACCTATGGCCACACAGATAGGTGTGATGGTCAGGTGTCCAGAAACATTGGCCCATGTGTAGTGTAAATCTATAGACAGGGTATATTAAATCAATATTTTATTGCAGCAGACTGCTTCCATGCTCCCTATATATTTATTGCACAATATGCTGACGGTTTGTAGAACAATGGAGGGAGATGGGCAGGGAGGAATCGCATATCAAACACAGCTTACAGGAAGCTAAGATCCTGTTTTGCATCATGCGTAACATGATGAAGATGAATGAATAAAGACATTTGATTTACCTCCAAATCTGAGTTTAATGAGTTAAACCAGAGCTGAAATTCATTCGAATTGATGACTAATTTGTTGTATATGTTTTCTGAACAGCAAACAGATCCTGGCTCACTGCAGCCACTGGACTCCGGATAGACGAGTTGCCGCACATCTTATAGAAAGCCAGTTCAAAGCCTTGTACACTCCCTTCCTGGGAAGACGGCCCGCGGGTCACATGTGGTTCATTGGGATTCTTGTTGTATGTGCTGCCTTGATTGGAATGTGCATATTAAAAACAGAGGAATCAAAATATTTTTTCATCCAATACATAGTCATTTTTTTTTTAAACGTACAGAAAACGGGACAAACCTGGGACATTGCAAAATCATAAGTAGAATGAGTACTTTTAAACACTTGTAGTCGATGTAACATGTAACATGCATATGTTTCATGCTAACTGTGTGCATGCCAGCTGACGGGCTATGTGCAACCAAATGATACAGTTACTGCTACTTTTGCAAAGGCATTTGGTGCAACAAATAGAATGAATACCCTTTGTGGCTATTGAGCAATGTATTTGTCTGTCCAGAGTTGAGATTTAAATTAACTTCACCCTTGAGAATCTTCAATTGCTGTTTCGCATGAATGGCAGGTACAAAAGCAGACATTCTGCGTGGGCTCTGCACCTGGAGCCTGGCTGTGGGCGCACAGAGAACCTGCAGCGGCCAATGTGATGACAGTAGATCCAAGAAATCAGATTGACGAAGTGATCTTGTCCCCGGGTGACCTCTGCCAGCTGCTTAAACTCACCAGTTAAAGTAAAGTGATAGCACTGTCACCCCAGAGGACATCAGTGACCAGAAGCTTTGCCTTCTCTACACGGAGGGCATGTAGTGGTTTTTCAGTGATGTAATTCTGCTGCTTAAGGTGATAGGATTCCAATCTGCACAGTGTGCACTAATCTAGGCCAGGGACTAGGAGGCATCCAGCAAAATAATTGGTGCATACAGGGCCGGATTTATTCTCTCTGCTGCCCCAAGGCCAGGTTCCTCAATGCGCCCCCCTAACCGCCCCTATGGAGAATGGCAGACCTGCAGGCTGCATACAGGTAATCTCAGTGACATCGCTGAGATCACTTGTACAAAACAAGAGGCGGCTTCTCTGCTGTACATTTAGCCCTGCTTGCCCAAAGCAGGGCTAAATTGAAAACAACTACCCTTCCGGCGCTCGGAACTGCATGTCCCGAGCATCGGGAGATAGGAATTCCACACCCCTGCTACCCCTCTACTCAGTGGCGTCACAAGGGGGGTGCGGGGGGTGCGGCCATGGAGGGGTGACACTCGGTTACCGCTCCGGGTGTCACCCAGCCTCGGGACGCCCCTGCCTCTACTCCCTGCTGCCCCAAGGCCGGGCCTTGGTTGGCCTTGTGTGAAATCCGGCCCTGGGTGCATCCATCAATGGTGAATAACCTCTAAAATACTGAGCTCAGGTTCAGACTTAACCCCGTCTGAACCTGAGATCCTCCAAATGCAGAAGGAAGTGTCTTCCTCTGCTGCCCAATCAGCGAAGGACAAGGAATTCTGTAACATAATTGACCTAATATGGCCATGTGGCTATATAAGGTCAATGACATCTGCACAGCCATCATGCCACTTTGTTTGTGTATCTGCTGGGGGGTGAGGAATGTCCCCCGGTGATTAGGTGGGTGGCCCCATTGTACTTTCAGGTTCAGAGGAGCACAGGATTGGACCTTGTCTTAGTCTGAACCTGAGCTTATCCTAATGAACCAGCCACACAGAGTGTCTTCAGTGAGGAAGACTGATAGACGTACACTGAGAGAGTGAAGCAGTATGGAACAGTTGCTGTGCTACACTGCTAAAGAGAAAACACAGCCTGCATAGCAAACATGGCTACCTCCATGTACATATAAAAATTTTTATTGTGTTTAGAGAATACTAAAGAATAAATCGTGCTTATAAATAAAACATAAACGCATGACAATACCATTATTTAGCTGATCGATTCAAATTAGTATCCAAAAATCCTTTACAAGACCGTATCTCCCCTTTAAGGAAGACTGCATTATATACGGTAAATGGCCAAAAGGTTTGTGGACACTTGAACATCACACCTACTGTATATGAGCTTGGTGGACATCCCATACCAAGACCATTGGGTATTATCATGGAGTTGACCTCTGCTATGGGGCTATAATAGCACCCACTCTTTTGTGAGGGGTTTCCACAAGATGTTTGAATATGTCTGTGGTAAGTTGTGCCCATTAAGCCAGAACATTTGTGAGGTCAGGCACTAATGTTGGATGAGAAGATCCGGCTCACAATTAGCATTCCAGTTCATTCCTAAAGGTGTTCAGTAGGTTTGAAGTTAGGGTTCTGTGCAAGCCACTCAAGTTCCTCCACACATGCCACTCAAGTTCCTCCATACATGCCACTCAAGTTCCTCCACACATGCCACTCAAGTTCCTCCATACATGCCACTCAAGTTCCTCCATACATGCCACTTAAGTTCCTCCATACATGCCTAGTCAAACTGCGTCTTTATGGAGCTGGTTTTTAGTCATGATGGCACAGAAAAGGGCCTTCCCCAAGCTGTTACCACAAGGTGGGAAGCGTATTACACCTGCACCTAATCATTTGGAGGGATGTCCTCAAACCTTAAGCCATATAGTGTATGTAGTCTGATACATATACATCTGAGTCAAAGGTTAGTAAGAGTAATGTTTCAATTATCAGAGGATTCTGTTTATTTGAGCACCTGAAGGTAAATGCTTGTCAGCCAGGCAATGAAGGAGCTTAATGCTGCTCAGGAGTAACTAGGAGTATTGTTAGGACATCATAAAGAACAGCATTGACTTAGCTTCTGCTTTAAAAGTGAACAGATATCAGGTACCTTGCTAGGGACCGGTTAGATGAGGAGGCTCCCCTTGTGCCGCTGGTCCCACAAACTCTAAGGTGACCGAGCCTGAGTGAACAGCGAGTAATACGGGTGCCAGTGGATGCAGCAGCACCGTGCCAGGCGGAAGTTCAGGATCTGATAAAGCAGAGCCGAGGTCAACACCGGGCAGGCAGCAGGGTACCAGAGCAGAGTGCAGGATAGTGGTCAGGCAAACCAAGGGTCACACTAGCTGGGCAGCCAAGCACAAGGGAGGAGGCAGAGGCAAAGTCCAGTAAACAATCCAAGGTCAGAAGGCAGGCGGCAATCAAGAGGTCAAGAACCAGTGGCGGAACTAGCGCTGGTGCGGCTGCACCGGGGCCTGAGCCTACAGGGGGGCCCAGTATCCATTCAAACACAGCCCCGGGGCAGAGATGGGGGGGCGTCGGTGTCCGGGGGGCCCAAAAATAATCTTGCACCAGGGCCCTATGTTCCCTAGGTCCGCCACTGTCAAGAACAATCCGAGTCTAACACAAAAGCAAGAATCTGGCAGAATAGCAGGAACAAGCTGAAGACCATAGAGCAACTGAGTATAGGGCAGGCTCGATTAAATAAGCTGATCTATTAGAGGTCACTGCATCCCTTCCTGTGTACCAGAGGTCAGCGCGTCTTCACGCGCATGTCCCATTGCGCGCACATGCGCAAAAGTGCATGTTTTCCTGCTGTATAAAAAATGTGACCACGCGCATGCACAGTGGTAGCAGTCACCTTACAACAGAGTCCAGTTTGCATGACAGCGGAAGGGAGCACCAGCACCCCTCTGATTTACATCTAGTGCAACTGGGCCCCTAAATCTCAGAGGGCCCTGCAGGAGGTAAATTTACGACCTGAGTGGGCAATGCACCTGAGATCATGGGCACTTCAAATCTGCACATTGGCAATATTATTTATTAATTGTTCATGCATCAGGATCCTATTAACAAAACGTAGCAACCTGCTTACCTGAACCCAGCTGTGACTGTCTCACCCGCATGCTTTTTTCTGATCACAGACTGCAAGTTCTTTCAGCTTACAACTCACTTATATCAGCATTTCTCTTTTAAACCCTAAACACATTTTTTAACGCAGGGTGCCATCCACTTAATTGACCCCCACTGTACGTGACATTTTATGGTGTTTCCGTGAAACTAGATTAAATTACAAATCACAACTGTTCAGACCCTTGAAAATTATTACATGGAGGCACTGCAACTTGTGCATTATAGCACTGCAAACCTGTAACTATCTCAGCAGCTTTAAATAGTAGATAATTGTAGCTATTGAGAACTAAGACTTGTGCCTTTCTCTCGTCAGGTCACAAGAAACAACTTGATAATAGCAATGCGCAACCTACCATATACTTATTTTAACACATCATGATGTGACGTGACACAAATGCATTTAACCCCCTGTGCCCTGCAGCTGCTTTGTTTTTTACAGGATTGGCAATGAAAGAATGAAGATGACGTGAAATGTTAAAAAGGACAGCTGGCCCGCCAGATTTCATAGGACAGACCCATAGTGCACATTTGGTGGATACTCTGCTGCCCCAAGGCCAGGTTCCTAAATGCGTCCCCCGTACCTGACAACCCCCCCCATGGAGAATGGCAGATCCGCAGGCTGCATACAAGTGATCCCAGTGTCATCTCCGAGATCACTTGTACAAAACAAGCGGCTGTACATTTAGCTCTGCATGCCCAAAGCAAGGCTAAATGTAGAAAACAGCTACCCGCCCGGTGCCCAAAACTGCATGTCCCGGGCGTCAGGAGCTAGGAATTGCAAACCTCTGCTGCCTCTCTATTCCCTGCCGCCCCGAGGCCAGGCCTGGGTTACCCTTGTGGGACATCCGGCCCTGACTTTGAGACTGCAATAGTGATAGCTCCAGATTTGCCAGGTCTGAATGACTGTCATGGTAATTACACACAGGATTCCATACTTTCTCGCCTGGATTTGTATTTTCTGTTAAAAGTAACGGGAGAGGTGGGAACATGCAAACAGGAGTGGCAGTACCAAAAACTCAGTGGTGTGCAGAAGCATAGTTAGGAACTATAGTCAAGTTTATATGTCTCTTACTAAAGTTCCCATGAATTTTATCCCGCCCCCCTATAATATCTTCTTATGGCTTCCCAAATTAGACCAATGCTCAAATGTTAAGAAACAGCTAGACCTGGCCTTAGTTCTGTATATGACCCAATTGGAGAGATTTTCCGTAAAGCCCTATTCTAGGCAAAATATAAACACGCTCCCACCCTTCCTCTCACCCATCCTGCCAGGTTTGTTGTTTTTCTTATCTGGTGAAGCAAGTTATACTTGCCAAAGTCCCCTGCCCAGATCCCAATAATAGAAGTCACAGGCACTGGATGATATGTTTGAGAAGTATAAGCACTTTTTTTGAATTGTCATAAGTGTCATAAAGCCAACGTTTTGGGGCCACGCAGGGTGCCTTCCAAGGGACCCTGTGTGGCCCTGTAACGTTGGCTCTGTGTCAATTCAATAAAAGTGCTTTACTTCTTGCACACATCATCGAGTGCTGGTGACTTCTATTATGGACTGCATCTGACACGGCGCCATCCGTGTTGTCACTTCAAGCACCAAACTGCCATGAAGGTCTATATGCTGTATGGAGTGCAGGTGACATTTTGATACTGTCCAGATAACTTTCTGGCACCATTGCAGCAGCGCTGCAGATGTTCCTTCACCAGCCGTGCCCCTGACAGTCCCCTTAGAGGACGTCACCCTTATTCTGGATCTTGAGAGGACACTGTGCTGCTGCACTGCCACTAGGAAGTAGGCAGTTATTTTTATCCCACAGATGGGCTTTAATGTCTTGTCTCTATGGCAGCCAAACAAGAAATGAAGGAGATTGGCCATCATCATAGAAAGAGATGTCAGACCTTCCAACCCTTACCTCACCAAAAACGAGTTGTCATCTGTGTGCTGCTGGGGCAGTAGCGTAACAATCACCATAGCGACCCAGGCGGCCGCTACCGGGCCCGGGGCACAGTGGGGGTCCGGCCAGATGCCGTGCGGGCCGCCTTGGATCCTCTGCTGGTGGCTTTCATTGGCGACTGAAGCCCCGTAGTTGGCAGCAGGGGAGGCGGGGCACGGCTGCGGAGGAGGCGGGGCCCATCAGCGACCGTGGGGGCAGAGGAGTTGGACAGGTAAGGAGTGCGACCAGCCCACCTGAGGGTGACCCTGGAGAGCTCACCATAGAGAGTCTATGGTGGGCTCTCCAGGGTCACCCTCAGGTGGGATCTCGAGTGCGCTCTGCAAGGGGTATAACTAGAAATCACAGGGCCCCATACAAAATTTTGCTATGGGGCCCTGTGATTTCTAGTCACGCCCCTGTGTTGGGGTGATTACTTATCAATTCCTGTCCTGATAGAAGTGAGGACTAAATCTCCTCAAAAGGCAACATGCAATTGGAACCTGACAGAGGCCCTACCGTTCTGTTCTCTATCTAAACCAAAACAAAATGGCGACCACCAGAACCCCAGTGTTCCAGGGTGCTCAATACTCAAAGCTGAACACTAGGCATATATAATAGACACAAATTAATGAAGCACTGTATACATTAGCATATAATTGAATGCAAGCAGTGTAAGTAGCTGAATTTGATCTGGTGTCAGCCTCCCTGTACAGCAAGGCTGGAGTATGAGAGGAAGAAACAGTTCCTAGAGCCAAAGCAGTTCATGTTCTAACAAGAAGCATGCTGATGTATGTAAATCAGTACCTGCACGTACCCTATAGGAGGAGAGAGCAGAATGACAGTGTTACCCAGTGTTACTTCTCTTAATATAAATATATATATATATATGTATTTCAATACCACAAATTCCATCTCTCCTCATCACTTCCTCTTTTCTACTCATTCTCATTGTTCTCCCTTACTATTTCATTTTCTTGTTTTTTTATTTGTTTTGTTTTTGTCCAGTTTTCCTCCGTTTTGTGTTCTTCTTCCTCCCGACTCCCTTCGTACACGCTATACAAATGGTGATAAATAACACCACAAAGAGTAAGCTGGTTTAATGCCACGTTTACTTTGTCAGAAGACGGCACATTTATCCCTTTTAGTTATTTTGCATGTTTACATATACAGTATGCGGAAGGTTACGTTCAACTCCGGAGAGCTGCGTTTATCCGCATGTACTTTTTTATTTCCGTACATCTCCTTTATCTGCTCGTGTTATTTTTCTGCTGCTGTAAAAAGTTTCCTGCTTTCAATAAAAATATTGAAACCAAAATGTTGGCCAGGCAGCTGGACTATTTAATAAACAGTTTTATTTTTAGTATACCCCATGGCTGCAAAGTCTTTAGGAACCAAATATTTCTGTCTTTCCTCCGTAGTTGTTGAAGAGATTCTGCGTAAACAAATGCGTCCAAGCGGGGTTTTTTTTCTCTTTTATTTTTTTAATCGCTTTATTTAATAAACCAGCAAATAAGCCTTATAGACAGAGATACATGGTAACTATGGTATCACCCATCATAAGTAATATAGAATGGATACACAGAGTCACATAGCGTACAATACAATAGATCATACCATCGTCATGAGCGTATATTCGGTGAGATTGTCGGGTAAGGTTCACTGGCGGAACAATCACCATAGCAACCCAGGCGGCCGATATGGGGCCCGGCCAGGACATCCCCCTAATGCTGTACGGGCTGCCTGGATCGCTATGGCATCTCAGGCTCCTGGCTGTCACTGGCGGCTGTGAGGAGGAACGCACAGCTGTTCACATCACAGACAACCTGCCAGTAATATGTGCAGCGGCGCGTTCCTCCTCGCAACCACTGCTGAGTCAGTGACAGCCAGCAGCAGCAGCTGCGGAGGAGGAGGCTGGGCCCGGTGTTGACAGCAAAGGAGGAGGTGGGGCCCGGTGACAGAGGAGGCGGGGGCCCACCAGCGACTGTGGAGGAGGAGGAGGCGGACAGTGGATCAGGGCTGACAGGTAAGAGGGTTTGAACAGCCCACCTGAGACCCTGCAGAGCCCACCATAGAGGCTCTATGGTGGGCTCTGCAGGGTCACTCTCATGTGGACTGTTTGGGTTATCAGGTGGGCGTAACTAGAAATCACAGGGCCCCATACAAAATTTTGCTATGGGGCCCTGTGATTTCTAGTTACGCCTCTGGTAAGGTTGCATGGGGGAATTTCAAAGTCAACTGACCATCATGGATTGCTTTATGAGGAAATGGACCCAAACCAAGGAATAGTAATCTTGTTGATGTAATCAGAATGTAAAGTATGAGTTGGAATGTAAGATGTCATAAGTTGAGCTTTTGCTGTCTGTAGAACTTTCAGTCAGCAGTTTGACGCTATACCAGGCCTTTGAAGCTATGACGCTGGTAGCAAGGGTCTGGTAGGGGTTTGTTTTTAGAAGTGGTGATGGGCCTTTAAGGTGGTAGAACCAACAAAAAATTTTAAGTACAACAAGTATTTATTGTATATTGTGGTAAAGTGTTCACCTCGTCAATGATTGTTTCTAATTGTCGGAGGGAAGAGAACAAAAGTTGTGTTTTCAATCTGAAATGATGGGGGGGTGTTATAGGTCAGAATTTGGTCACTAAAATGCGAAAGTTTTTCTATCTCCGTAAGCTGCAAGGTATGCATGGTGAAGTATTGCATAGGTAAAGTAGATGTAACCGAAAAAACTCATAGAAGCTTGAACATGTTAATATTTAAAAATATATATATTTTTTAGTAATTGTAAATCTGCAGCTCACATTAAAGTGACACTAAACTCAGGAGTTAAATCTTAAAAATGCATTCAAGCACCTTCACTCTGAACAACAATGTATCTTGTTTGTGTATCACTCGGCTGTAGATCCTCCAATCATCTCTGAGTTGGTGCTGACACTGTCCTTCCTTCTCCAGGGGGGATACTTTTGTTCCATATGGTCCCTGTGTGTGTTGTAAAGTAGTCACCGCTCCAAGCTCACTCCTGTGATGGACTACAATCTCAATACAAATGAGTAAACTAAACATGAGATTGTAGTCCACCATGGGAGTGAGCTTGGAGCGGTGACTACTTTACAACACACACAGCTGACAAAATACTTACCCTTTACCCCTGTGAATGTTGATGTGAATTTAAAACACCTGAAATGACATCCATACAGAGGGCCCATTGCAGGTTAACTAGCCGCCCTCTTGATCACGGTTAACAGAGCGAAGCGTCTTGTACGGCAGATTAGACTCCGAGCCCAGCGCAGTGTGGAAATTGATTCGGAAAGCCCGCAGGAGGCAGAACGGGGTCTCTGACATAAGATGGCAACAGAAGAATGGGATGTATTGTCAACGAGAAGAGCCTTGGGTTTTCCATAGGCCGTTCTGATGACATCTGAAAAATATGCCTGTTTAGCATGAGAAGCAACTTCTTTCTGTGCCATGCTCTGCAATGCCAATTTACAAACAGCGAGACCAGTTCAGTTCAGACCAGCTTTTTCTGTATCCTCACATGGCCCTGAATCATGGTACCGGGCCGACTATGGCTCTTGTATAGAATGCTGAGCGTGCCATGCAATCTTCTCTATATCTATGGAGATCCCTTTAAGGAGAACCCATTTATTTCTTCTTTTTGAGAAATGTGCTACAAACAACCCCGGGGAGGATAGGCCAAACTTTTCCCAGGCTATGGACTTCATAGTGTTCACATATTTGTAACAGGCTTTAAATGTGCTTTAAAACAAGCATTCATTGACCTCTGTAGCTGCAAGCACTGTGGAGTAATTTATATGCAGCACTTATTTTCTCCAAGTCAAGTCTCAAAGCATTCTGCTCCTCCTTCCAGATCATCTGCTCTGTGTTTACATTAAAGGTTAGATGGTTTTAAGGTTTCTGAGTCACTGTTAGGACAGGTAAGCAGGAGGGGAGAGGGGGGCTGATGATTTGTTGTTGGAGGGTGGTGGCAAGGGGAGCTGAGCTGCCCATGTACTGAGTGGTAAGGAGAGTAACAGTGGTGGCTTAGCAAGTGCTTCTCTTGTAAAATGTGAGGATGCATTGCTCTACAGTGCCTGCAGTTACAGAGGTCACTTAGGGCTTGTTTTCAAGTTCATGTACTGCGGGTTATGAATACATAAATATATGAATTTTCTGTAACCTGACCACATTTATACTTTAACGTGAACCTGTGCCTTGCCCAAGTTAGACCAACAGGTTCAGTTTATCGACCCTACCAGCAACTTATACTTGCTTTGGCTCTACTCTCTTGTTGCGCCATTCAGTCGCTGGGAGCAAAGAAAAAAACCTACTGCATGTGTGTGGGGGGGCGGGGGGGTGCAGCTCTCTCCACTTCCACATATCTGACTGTGCTGGTGCTTAGTAATTGGCCACTCTGCAACCCAGCACTGTGACATTAGAACGGTCAGAGGGGGCTCAGCCCTATGGATGCTTGGAGTCTTTTTCTACCTCCCAGAGACCGCACAGGAAGTCTTATTCTACCTCCCGGAGGCCACACAGGAAGTCTTATTCTACCTCCCGGAGGCCACACAGGAAGTCTTATTCTACCTCCCGGAGGCCACACAGGAAGTCTTATCCTACCTCCCGTAGGCCACACAGGAAGTCTTATTCTACCTCCCGGTGGCCCCAAAAAAATGATAGCAAAGCAAAGGGAAGTATAAGGATGTGGTGGGGTTGCCAGTGATCCACTTGGCTATATCGCTGGAAGGTAATAGGGTGCTTCCTGACCCCTCTCTATCCAATGTGTATCTATAGAAATCGTGCCATTTTATATTGTCAAGGTCAGATTTTCCCTCTTGGGCCCATATGCATAGCTATAATTATTACCCCACTTACATATATAACTCTCTCTATGTCTGACTCCCTGCACAAGCCATTTCCCCTATAGATAAATGCAGCAACCTTCATATGATCACTGAGGTAATCCCTGTAAAACTGCAACATGGACAAAATTGTAAAGCCCGAAGCGCGAGACATAGTGCTTTCCTCAGAAGCAGGCAGACAGCAATTCTGATCATTGTGGGCAGGCACCACCAAGAGGAGACTTTTGGGACCTCCAGCCAAACCACTTTGGTTGGTCTTTTAGTGTTTTCTAAATGTAAGCAGAACTGGAACAATAACTCTTGTTAAAGGGGTAAAGGAAACGGGAAGAAGGAGAATGATTTCACTTTCCTCTTTTCCCCTTGGTGGGGGAATAACATTTTGAATTTGTTATTTAAACCAAATAATAAGATTAAACATCAGTGAAGGGTCAAAGGGGGCATTTGCCACAGGAGCACACCAAGAAACTTACAAGTGCCAAAGCTTAGATTGCAAGTCTGAGAAGGAGCTCATATGATAAAGCAATTCATTCCACCCCTCCTAGCACTCTTTCAGCTAAGAGACCCCTTGCTTTAGGTTGAAAGATTTTTTTTTTATTGGTTTGAGCAGTGAGAACAAGGGAAGACTAAGTAAGGCTTATTCCCCGTGCTGGGAACAAAAAGAAAGTGAATGTAGAATAGCAGTGGGGTTATCAGATGTGAAGGATAAACATTTGGCTGTTGTACAAGAAGAGTATATATTAAATAATAATTTTTCGTAGTGGATAAGATCATCACAATAGGAAACTCCAACCCAGGCAGTTGTGGAGTGCTCAAGTCCCAGATTATCAAAAATAAATGGCCATCAGCTTTTTTTCAGTATAAGTCAAAGAGTTCTGTTCAGTCTTTCTGTATACCCAACACTATTATTTCTGGATTTTAAGGCTTTCTAATGCCAAAGAAGTAGGAAAAAGGGTCAAAACGAATTCTGGCAACCATTGAGATGAACTTAAAGCGGACCTTTACCCCCTTTTACTAAAAATCACAGTAGCATGCTGATTTAAAATAATCTTACATTCATAACTTTGTGTTCTCTGCATGTGCACAAGGAGAGGTTATGGAGATGGGGGGGGGGGGGGGGATAAGGAGGGGTTATAAAGTTGAGGAGGGTGGTTTTTGGAGATGAGGAGAAGGAGAGGAGATGGGGTAAGTGGTTCGGAATTTATAGCCAAATTTACACTGAGGGGAGTGTATCGATTAGTTATGGCTGGCAATGGATGCGCTGGCCTCGGAGGCTGGTGTATCCACTGTCAGGCAGCCATAACCCAGTGCAGGTTGGAGATCCTGACCCAGACAGAACCACCTCTAGGTCCATGCAGGTTGGAGATCATGGTCCAGACAGAACCACCTCTAGGTCCGTGAAGGTTGGAGATCATGGTCCAGACAGAACCACCTCTAGGTCCATGTACAAAGTGCAGTCCATCATTTAGTGATGGTTGTCATATCATAGACCATCAGTCCCTGCCTTTGAGGGTGTTTACAGTCCAACATCCCTACTACACATACACAACTTTGAGCACCAGGATAAGCGAGTGTCACACTTAAACTCTATGCAGATAGCTTCCATAAAGGACATTTTAACAGAACCTCAACACAGTACCACAGTTAACTGCAGAACTGGTGACAGTCTTCCACAATGGTATGAGGGAGGCCCAGTCACGATACTCCACCAGGGCCCATTTGTTTTTAATTACCCCTCTGATTGAACTGTAGAACAGATCCATGGCTGGTACCGCTGGATTTTGACATTAGCAATATACAACTTTATTCTTAGTTTTTTTGACGATTTGCTGTGGCAATCGCGACAATTCAGGAACGTTCAGAAAACCCAAAACGTAAAAAAGAAAGTGAAGACTTTAAATTGGCTGAAAATGTCCCATTAATGATGGCAGCTATTGCCATTGTGGTCAGCTTTCTGCATTGATTTCAGATGGAGGCGAGCAAATTAGGGCCAAAGTTCACTGTCTGTGTAACTTGGCAGCTCAAACGTTGTGAAAAAGATATCAAATACTAGCTGCCGTTGGCAAAGACTTACAGGGTGCTGTCTCAGCAGAAACAAAAGAAAAGGGGAGTGCCAGGATCTCCTTGGGATCTGAAAAAGGAATAGATTAAGAAGCACTAGGATGACCTGTGCCATCTTTCAGTAACTTAACAAGCCTGCATGGAAGAAAAAAAAATTCAGTAATTTTTAAACTCTTCCAGAAAACCTTCACCTTTTTATTACTAAAAAGCTGTCCTTGAGCTACATCGTGCCTAGGCTGTGATGATGTCATCAGTCAGCTGCAGGCAGGAGGAAGCTTTCCTCAGTCTCATCCGCCCCTGTATTTAGACTACAGCACTGTAGGTTTCATCAAACTGCCATACCTTCCAACAGAAAATTGTATGTATAGTCAAAACGTTTTGTTATCTACGGCTAGCTTTGTGAATAACCCTCTTAGTCTCTTTCTCCCACGTGACAGTGCTGATGTCTTGTGATTAGCCCAGAACTATCACACGGGTCAGGGGTAGAGTGCTTCCCCATGTGTAAGCTTGGACACGTCAGATTAGTGCTGTCTTTTCTTGCTCCTGGTGGCGGAATAGAAGCATGGGGGAAGTACATGTTGTGGTTAATAAGTATTTAATTGACGCTGTTTTCTTTGCCCTACATGGACAAAGTACTGGGTTAAGTTTTGGTTTATGGTCAGTAACTGTTTTTTACACTGAAGGACGCTTTTACCAGATCACAGATTAATAAAGATACAGTCCCTGGGGTACCCATTTGGTTCCCCAAGGAGTTTAAATGCCCCAGTTATGACCTGCTGACATAGAGCATGGACAGTAGCACACTCTGTATCACGACTTTTCACAAACTCCTGTTCTATCGGGTTAATAAAAAAAAACTGCTTCAAATTACTTTGTTCCTGGCATGACCGCCAGTGTGATTGAACCCTACTAGACCTCAGATCGTCTGCACAGGCAGAAGCTTTTTACTGAGGATTGCAAGTATTAGCTCCACTTGAAAACAACTTTGAAAACCATCTACCTGGAAGGCATGCATCCCCATGTCCTGGCTGCATCAGAATACCATTCACCGGGAGACCATTGATGTTGTTTAGAAATAAGGTACAGATCTCAGTATCAAAAGGTGTTTTATTCCGAAGCACTCTGTTATTATACAGCTTTCAAATGCTGTTCTTTCACCAGACATCCATAGATATGACAGGAAAAAATGTTGCTGTGTTTTATTCCTTAAAGCGTCAGTCCACCTAAAATATATTTTCATTTTTAGTAGATGCGGGTTTGTTAAAATATCTGTTACAGGTCTCGTAGACCCTGCCACTGACCTTAGAGTTTCCACTCTCCCTGTTAGATTATTATTAATTAATGTTATTTGTTTATTTTCTATTATTAGGAATGGAACAGGAACAAGTAAGGGGGGTAAAGTTAGGATACAAGCTATGGCA
>NW_017307049.1:321256-332550 GCF_000935625.1 Nanorana parkeri | reverse complement strand
TTCCGGTATCAGGAAGCCGGGCAGCGCGTCATCACACGCTGCTCGGCTTCCTGATTGGCCGGGAAGCCGGCTCCATGCTCTCTCGTCACTTGGGGTGAGAGAGCATGGAGCTGGCCTCCTGGCCAATCAGAAAGGCGGGCAGCATGTAATGACGTGCTGCCCGGCTTCATGAGTGGTCGGAAGCTGGGAAATCAGGAAGCCAGGCTTTCTGATTGGTCCGGGAAGCAGGCTTCATGCTCCCTCGCCACCTCATGATGAGGGAGCATGGAGCCGGCTACCTGGCCAATCAGGAAGCCGGACGCCGCGTCATTACACGGCGCCTGGCTTCCTGATTGTACAAACAACGAAGAAGCCATAATTTGCCTGATGAAGGAATCGCTGGGTTCTGAAACGTTACATTAAGATGTTATACCACTTCAGCGAATAAACGAGTTGAATGGACATCAAATTGGAGTGCGAGTGGATTCTTCGTTGTTTGTACATTGTTTGCAGAGGCATCTGCTACTACTCTTGCACCCCCCCTGTGTATTAGACTATCTTCCCATAAGGAGTGCGATGGGATCAATTGGATTTTGGCTTCTTGATTGGCCACAAAGCCAGCTCCATGCTTTCTCGTCACCTAGTGACGAGAAGCATGGAGACAGCTTCTCTGCTAATCGGGAAGCCAGATGGCGAGTCATTAGACGCCACCTGGCTTCCTGAATGGGACTTCCGGTACTCGGTATTCTGTATCTGCGAGTACTAAAAAAAAAAATATCGGTACTCATACCCGATACCAAAATACCGTTATCGGTGCATCCCTGATATACTGTATATCAATCTCAATGGACTCATGTATACCTGCATGCCTTTGGTATGTCATAGAGTAAAGCAAAGAAAGTGTGACAAATTGTTGCATAATCTACAAAGAATTTCTAAATGATCTAGGACAGATTTGTTGATACCCCTAGAAAGCATTATCAATCATTGGATCATTGGATCATTGATCTGTTTTCTGTAATTAGTATCACACATGTCTTCAATCTTGTAATCAGTCGGTCAGCCTATTTAAATGGAGAAAATGTATCACTCGCCGTTTGATATCATTGTTTGCACCACACTGAACATGGACCAGAGGAGGCAGAGTTGGGAGAGAGTTGTCTGAGGTAATCAGAAAGAAAATTATAGACCGGAATGCCAAAGGTAAAAGCTATAAGACCATCTGCAAGCAGCTTGATGTTCCTGTGACTACAGTTCGAAAAAATTATTAAGTAATTTAAAGTCCATGGGAGTGTAGCCAACCTCCCTGGACATGATCGCAAAAATCGACCCCAGATTGAACAGAAGTATAGTGTGAATGGTAGAGCTCAAAGAAAGAAGACCCGGGAGGACTCCACTGTTGAAAGAAAAACATAAAAAGAAACACATAAAAGGGCTGGAATTTGCTAAAATGCATTTTGACAATCCACAATACTTCTGAGAGAATGTCCTTTGGACAGCTGAGACAAAACTGGAACTTTTTGGCAAGGGATATCGGCTCTCTGTTCGCAGACAAAAAAAATGAAACTTTCAAAGAAGAGAACTCCGTACCTACTTAGAAACATAGAGGAAGCTCAGTTATGTTTTGGGGCTGCTTTGCTGCGTCTGGCATTGGGTACCTCGAATCTGTGCAGAGCACAATGAAATCTCAGGACTATTAAGGAATTCTAGAGGGAAACATAATGCCCAGTGTTAGAAAGCTCTGTCTTGGTTGTAGGTCATAGATTCTGCAACAGGATAATGGCCCAAAACACACAGCTTAAACCACCCAAGAACACAACATTGGACTATTTTGAATTTGTCTTTTTCTTGCGTGAATCCTTTTGAACATCTATGGAAAGAGCTGAAACATGCAGTCTGGAGAAGTTAACCTTCAAGCATGAGACAGCTGGGGCAGTTTGCTCAACAATTGGCGGGCCAAACAACCTGTGGGCAGGTTCTGAAGTCATTGAGAGCTACAGAAATCCCTGCAGTGATTGCAAAACAAAATATTAGGTGAAGGGTCCCATCATTTTTGTTCATGCCATTTCCGATTTATTATTGAATATAATCTGTTGAATCAAAAATCATAAAGAAAAGTCTGATTTTTATCAAATATGGCATTCCGTGGAAGTGGAAGGGTACCAACACATTTGTCCACATATATGTGCTATCCCACAAGAGCTGCAGTGTTGGAGTTGCTCTGATCCAGTCGTCTAGTCGTTACAATTTGGTCCTTGTCAAAGTCCCTCAAATCCTTCCATTTGCCCATTTTTTCTGCTTCCAACACATCAACTTCCGGGACACAATGTCTAATATATCCCCTGCCTAATATATCCCCCCACTTCCAGGTGTCATTGTAATATATCCCCCCACTTCCAGGTGTCATTGTAATATATCCCCCCACTTCCAGGTGTCATTGTAATATATCCCCTCATTTCCTGGTGTTATTGTAATATCCACACACACACACATCCAGGTGCCATTGTAACCAGATCATCAATGTTATTCACCTCACCTCTTCACCTTGTTATCATGATTATAGTGAGCCGAGGACAAACAAAATTTGACCAATGATGTTGTGTGTTTGAACCAGGGATTTTAGCAGTTCATTCATTTGTCGCTATTTGCACTACCTTGTGAACTATATAATCTTATGATGTAGAACCTTCAGCCACAGGAGCTAAGCTTGGAGCTCCCACGAGGCCCATACTCATGGGTGGCTTGTGAGATCTCCTGGACCGCTAAGATTTTATATGTCTGAATCTCTGTGCCTGTGTTGGTCCCATTTGAACATTAATGCCCCTGTCCTCCCATTAGATAAAACAAAAGCCTTTACCACACACCCCGGTCATACCGCCGATAGATTTTACATGGGCGAAAAAATGACTGTCAATCCATTATTTATAGCAGTTGCATTTTAGGTTACTGCAGACATCTACAACTGTCTCCTTTACTATAAAAACACAAATCATTGATTTCTTTTTTTCTTTCTTTCTTTGTTGTGCTGCCCATAGCGACTGAACTCCATCACGTTTCTGCAATAAGAAAATGAAAACAGATGTTTGACGGCTTGCTGTAGGCAACATCATGTCTTGTCCTTTATACTTGAGATTGTAAATAAGCCACAATAACTTTTTTGGTGGATTCTGTCATAAAGGGAACATTTTTGTTATTTAAATACTTACATGTATACAGATCCATATGTTAGAACTTAAAGAGAAGGGCAGTTGTTGAAGAAAGAGGGACAGAGGAGTGGTTGGGAGCTAAGATTATAGATCACTGGTTCGGCCTCATCTGGAGTATGCGGTCCAGTTTTGGGCACCAGTGAACAGGGGGGATGTCCTTGAACTGGAGAGGGTCCAGAGCAGGGCAACCAAACTCATAAATGGGATGGAGAACCTGAGCTATGAGAACAGGCTACTAAAATTAAACATGTTCTCCTTGAAAGTATGGAGATTAAGGGGGGACATGATTTTCATGTATAAAATGTTTACCGGGGAAAGTAACATTAGCAGCAAACTTTTTACAATTAACACAATGACAAGGACGAGAGACCACCACTTAAAATTGGTAGAGAAAAAATTTCAGCACAAGGGGCGAAGGGGTTTCTTCTCAGTCAGATCGGTCAGGGTCTGGCACTCGCTGCCATATACTGTGATTTCGGCTGAGAGTGTGGAATCATTCAAGAGGCGATTGGACGATTTCCTCAGGGACCGTAATATACAGGGGTACAAGTACTCTTAAAATTAAAAACACACAAGGGACCTATACATACGCACACATCAGTAGGACCATACACACATACACAAATAGGTTGGATGTGATGGACATATGTCTTTATTCAACCTCAAATACTATGTAACTATGTAAGTCTTATTTATGCGGTAAAAGTGATTTGTCCTTAAGTTTCTGGTGCTTAAAACGACCCGGTCAGGAAACTAGCGTGAACCTTCTGCAAAAGAAGAGAGTACATATGTAGATTTCTCCCTGCCTATGCCGCTCCATTGAAGGACAATCTTCTTCTGAAGTCTACTGAGAAACCGACACTCCCGGGAGTGATGATCCCCTGATCCATGATGCCCTCAGGGATCATTATTTTCTCCTGATGATCCCTGTGTCCCCACGGTGTCCACCTCAGAGGAACATTTCAACAGAGCAACATTCAGTGGCTATGGGAGCATGGAAAGATGAGTATGCAGTTGAGCTTTGTACCTCAGTTTTATTTTTCTGCAGGGCTGATATAAAGGAGTACTAAAGTCCCGTTATAACATCAGCATTGTAATAGGAATACATAGTACAGTTGTTTCTGATAATGCAATCAAAGCTTACTTGAAAAAATCCCTTTTATGTAGTGAGTGCTGCCTTCCATCTGCCCATCACTTTCACCAACTTCCTGGATTCCCAGTGTGCTTTGCGTCTCTTTCCCCTCCACTTGATGCGATGTGATCTTGATTTCTTATGACTACATCTCCCATCCTGCATTGCTTCCAGCAAACAGTGATAATGTTACATTGTTCAGACGTTGAGTTGTAGTTCAGAAGGCAGGCTCTGTGAGGGTTGTGACACAAGGAAGTACATATTCACAGGGCTGAGTGAAATGGTGTCAGTCTAATGAGGAAGTCCATCCTATGGGCATCTTCAATAAGTAAGTTTACCAATGTCTAGATTGATATGGTTATTAGGAGTGAGAATGTATGGAAATTCATATTTATTTTTAGTTATTGACAATAGATACCCTTTAAACCCACCAAGGGGTGGGTCCTGGGTGCCCTGTGGGCTCACATGAAGTATATTGAACATTTTAAGAAGCAGACCATTGGCAGCAATAGGAGGGAACAGCAAACCTGTAGTACTGGGCTTTTTTTTCCCTTCCAACTGGGGCTGTGCTTAGAAGTCTTGCATCAAAAACAACCAAGCCAATTTTCATAAGATAACCAGACACTACTAAATAAAATATAGGCAAAATGTTTAAACCCTAAGCCCCCATTCACACGGGCCTCCTCCATTTAAATAAAGCAAATGCAGGTGAAATTGACCTAACCAAACTTTATACTTCCTAGATCAAGTGTTTGTTCATGCGTTTAGAAGTGTTAAGAATATCTAATCTGCCCCTGTGCACAGATTTCTATTTTTTTTCTAAATGCAGTTAAACTGAGTGCAACTAAATGCACAGTGCGTCTTGTGCCATTGAATATACATGCATTTATATGTGCTATATGCAAAATGTCTGTAATAACATAGAACAGCACAGTGGCATAGTGGTCAGCGCTTTTGCACTACAGCAGTGGAGGAATCCCGGGCCAGATCACTATATGGCGGTAGTGCTTTGTACAGCTGCATGTGGAATAAAGTTTGAATTTCTTTGGAAGATTACTGTGTGCTGGTTCCACAGTTTTTGAGCCTATTACTCCAGAAGAGAATCACCCGTGCACCACGAAGGTGGATTGTGGGGACGCATGATAGGGCTGAGCTTTGTGTTTTCAGCCCACTGTCTGCAAGGAGTTTGCATGTTCTCCCTATGCCTGCGTAGGTTTCCTCCGGGTACTCCGGTTTTCTCCCACATTGCAAAGACATGCTGGAAGGTTAATTGGCTCCTGTCTAAATTAACCCTGTATGTATGCCTGTGAGATAGGGACCTTAGACTGTAAGCTCCTTGAGGGCAGGGACTGATGTGAGTGTGCAGTATGTAAAGTGCTGTGTAAATTGTCAGCACTATATAGATACCAATAATAATAAATATAATCACATACATGTGTAAATGAGATCTAACTGGATGGCATTTAATTTGCTAAGGTTGGGCATAAGGTGCTGGACCACAAACGTTCTCTAGTCGAATAGGAGCAATATTTTGGCCCTGATGACTTTGTTCTGGCAGCTATTCACAAAATGGGGGGGCCCTCCAAAAGGCAGAAGATGTCCAGAATGAGAAATCCTGGTGAATGAAGACTAAAAAAGTAGCACCAGGTAATTGTCTCAAGTGTCCAAAGAAATTGGCTTCACAAATGCCAACAAGCAGATATGCACAGCCAAACGCATTGTGGGGTCAGGTATCCCCCTTCATCAGGGCTTAAGAAATGGATGACAGGACACAGATGGACTCTAAATTTACAGCCCTTGCACACAATCCTGTTTCTCAAGCAGAAGTGGAAATCCTTGGGATGGACTGCGCTGGTGTGAACAGAGGCCGGAAAAGGCATAGGGATACATTAGGATGCATTTTGGGTCCGGGAACAATCTGGTCTGGTCTGAAGATGATATGGATGTGGTGTGAATGGGCCCTAAAATTGATTAATAGCAACTTCTGCAATGGCATCAACATGTTACAGCTGATGGATTTTAGTGATTGGCTTTAGATCTATGTGAATGTAATGCTATATACAGAATTGGAAGTGCTTTTATGTTTCTATTAGCCTAATATAAACTGTACGACAAATCCAATGATGATTCTACATCGGGCAAAATTGATTTATGTAGGCTGGAACAAAAGCGGAGCTGTGCCCATAGCAACCAATTACGGATCAGTTTCCCAACCAAACAAAAATGAAAGCTTTTATTGAATTCAGCTCTAATCTCCGTGATGAAAAACAGCCATGTACCAACTCATTAATCCCACGCCGGACTTTAAAGAAAAAAGAAGCTGCAGTTTAATTACTAAAAACAAATCCACTGTGGCTGATCTGCCGGGCCTACACATTTTAATCACGGCCCCCGGTTCCCCGGCCGGCGCGGCCGGCAGCAGGTCTCATTTTCGGGAGCATTAGCTCGCCCGTCCACTCCCCCATTGTTATTCTGATTGCGGAGTGGACAACGAGAGTCCACCCTCGCCTGCGTTCTCAGTGGCATCAATTTCACGCCTCTTCTTGCTGCTGTCAGTAAGCAGAATTGTAATACTACGTTCATTCAATTCTACAATCATTCCTCCTTTGTTTTTTTCTGTAAATTCGCTCCTTGTGACAGCTTCCACAGTCCCCCAGTGGGTTATTTATTTACACAATATCAGAGTAGCCGATGTGGTTTGCCATAAGGGAATATTTTGTTGGGTTTTTTTATGGAAGTATACATAAAACATGTCATATAACATGCCATATGATAATGGTTCAAAAATCTATTTTTAGTGTTTTAAAATTGGTATCTTTCATTATAACGGATGATCCTGCCATGGAAAACCTTGTTCAGGCACTTCCTGTTATGGGAAAAAAATTAAGTGTTTCAGTTGTCTTCTGTGCTGTCACGCGGGCTTCTACTGGGGACTACAAGTGGAAATTTTAACACATATTACACAGGTACAGTCCCCTGGTGTCACTATTGGGAAACCTGTCCTGAAAAATAGCATGCAACCATTGCTGCATTGCAATGGAATTGGATGTAAAGAGTCTGCAGATCAGCTTCTCATAACTAGGGATGCACCGATACCAATTCAGATACCAGTGTCGATACTTGGCATTTTCATGACGACTACCAGGGTTTGCATCGGTTGCAGCTGGGACCTGGTTCTGGTACTCCCCCACTGTCCTGAAATCATTACTCTGTATTGTTTTAGAAAAACTGTCACATGACAATAAACAAAAATGTATCGGTACTTTTATCTGTGAGTACTTGGGCGAGTATCAGTACTTGTACTTGCAAAAATTGTATAGGTGCATCCCTTTATTTATATTTATAAAAACTAAATCATACATTAAAGCCGAGATGTACAAATCCCAGGAGCTTCGTGCGCTGCTTACACATGACAGCGGCCTCCTAACTTTTGAAATTTTCTCTAGTCTAGTCTTGGAGTTGGAAAAGTATTGGTACATGTACTTGTGCCAAGCACGGCACTTGGTATCGGTGCATCCCTACTCATTACCCCAATGCTCAGACGGCTCATATACCTTCAGTGCAGCCGCACGGTGCATCTTAGGTAATGTCCACAAGTGATGGGCATGGGCTTAAATAAAATGTGGAATTCAATAAGTTTTTCCTTAACAAATGGACAAAATCTAGGCATTGAAAAAGCAAAATCCATCCCCCATTGCCTCTTAATTCAAAGCATTATGTCTACTGGAAATTTGCAGGTTTAGTTAAGGCAATAATCAGTGTTGGTTGTTGTTGAAGGTACCAACATTGTACAGTATATACAATGCCATATTTACCATAAGGCACCAATAGTGCCTAAAACAGTAAAGATTAAGGGATGGTAAGCCAGTAATGGGGAAAAGATCAGCCACAGGGAGCTTACAAGCAATGCTGTTGACTAGGCTTAAAAATGGACAGGCCGCCAGTATTGCCTGTAGGCTCCCTGTGACTGATCTTTTCCCCATTACTGACTAACCGTCCCGTATTCATTACTGTGCCCCTGTGTAGATTCAACCATCTTGTTTGAGGTCAGGACTTCTTCATGTCAGAGCTGCCCCCTGATGACTGGTAATCAGATGAGGGTCAGGATAATAATTATGGCACAGCAAGAGAGTTGGAGGAAGCATGTGTATCCCCAGAATGAATGAAGCAAAAGCAGTGTAATCCTTGCACTGCAGGTCCTCATGTGCAGCTTTCTCTCCAGCAAGGAGAACAGTGAGCACCCCAGAAGTAACATCATCAAATGTCACCCCTAATCTGACTATCAGTTCAGTCAGAGGCAGCAGAGCCTTAGATGATCTCACACTGCAGTTATATAGCTATGAGGCTCAAGGCACAGGAGTGCCTAAGCATAGGAAGAAAGAATCAAGACAAAAAGATTTTCCAGGGTACTGCATAGGCACAATTTACATTTCTTACAGGTTTATTCACTGAAGGGTGAAGAGTTTGGAGAAGGCAGATTTTACTTCCTTATAGTGTATCTCCTTGTGTAGATCCAGTCCCATACCCCATCATTTGCAGCGTTATTCACAAAAGGGTGAAGAGTTTGGAGAAAGCAGGAGAAGTGAACAATCTAGGACAACATAGCTGAACTGGAAAGTGAGCTGAATTGGAGAATTTTTCCAAATCAGCTATGTTGTCCTAGTTTGTTCACTTTTCCGGCCTTCTCCAAACTCTTCACCCTTTAGTGAACAACCCTCTCAATGTTCCAAAAAGATAGCAAATCTCCTATGTTTAAGGCCAAGTAATGTTAAGAAGTGCCAACACCAAAGCTCAAATTTAACAATTTACAGTGGGTGTTTGTCCTTTTTTCCTTCTTCCTCCCCAAAGATGCGGCAATAAAATCACACATGATTGTGAAACTGGTCAAAAATGTTTTCACCTTCTCTATCTTTACAAACTCTTGATAGTTGGACTCTACAGGCCGAATATAACTTTGCATGTGAAGCTCATCATTCTAATGCTCATACTTATAACATCACATTGTTGATTGCCTGAAGCGGCAGAACATGCACAACTTGGCACCGTCATTCACATCTCTAGGGTAGCGTGCTCTGTAAATATGGCCCTGAGTATACATATGTCTTGTCTCTGCTTTTCCTGTACATCATCCAAAGTGTGCTCCGCAGAAACCCAGAAAATGTTCAAACTCAACATCCCCTGCTGTGTCACCCCCCCTCAGGAGACCTGTGGCAATCCTGCCATGAAGCAGCCCCATGTCTTTTAAAAAAAGCACATTAACAGACACGCAGACATCTCACTGTGAGTCAGCTCTCTATTCTATTGTTTAAGTTTAGCTACATAACTGGTGGGGATCTTAGCAGCTCCGTTCCAGAACTGAGTCCTGTGAACTTCAGCAGATGTTGCTTCTGTGTTTAAGCCAATAGCAACTAGATGCATCACATTTTCCATTCACGCAAGTGATGTGTCTCCAAGTTCTATGGAAGTGAAGCAGGATATGTTAAAATAAGATGTGAGTTATGGCTCGAGTCTGTGTATTCATTCAGGACCCAAAGATGTGCTTGCTCCCTATCTTATACACAATGAGCAGAGATTTCCAGAACTTGCGGTTACGTCGCTAGGCTGCCGTGGACATGATTACGTTTACAGTACTCTGAACAAAATGTTCGGTGGGCCAGGTGCAGATTTCCAAGATCTTTTGGTTACCATCGTTCCTTTGTGCACTCATGGAGGCAATTGCTACCTTTATAGCAGCGCAGCAGCTACATGGATTGTGTTTTTGCCTTGCGGGGCTGAATTCGTAGAGTTTAGCTCCTACCAGAGATATTCTTTGATTGGTAGAGTTTGTATGTTGTCCTGTTTAGTATGAACAAGGGTGTCCTGGGTTCCTTATACATTCCAAAACAAACTTTTATACTGATTTTAGGTTCCTACCGAACTGACCATAGCATGTGTGTAGCTCTGATGGAGGCCTCAAGCTTCTCCTGGGCAGGAACTAAAATGAAAAGCCTCATGTGTTCTTTAAAATTGTACTCTTTGTAAAATTCAGGAAATTAAATGTTCTTCTTCCAGGTTTGGACATTTATGGATCTGGTAATTCCATTCCATTCCATAGCACCAGCTTAGAATCACTTGGATCAAGGTTGGAGATCCCATACTTGCCAGCCTGAATTTTTTTTTTGCCTTAAAGTATATGTAAACCATAACTATGAACTTCTCTTATTTGCTTCCTTTTGGTCTGTTAAATATACCATTGAAAGTACAGGCAGTCCCCCTGTATGAACAAGATAGGGACTGTAGGTTTGCTCTTAAGTTGAATTTGTATGTAAGTTGGAGCAGGTACATTTTTTAAGTGTAACTCAAGCCCAAATGTTTTTTGTTTTTTTGTGTTAGTTTTTGGATAGCATAGGGAAGGGTTTACCCCCTGTAAAATTTGTTTTGCTGTATGTGCCCCTGTTCAGAAGGTTTCACCTCACTTTCTGTCCCTGTGACAATTGGATTTTGAAAATTTTGGGTTGTCGTGGAAGCAAGGATTGGTGACAAAGCTTCAGTGGAGACACCTTTTTCCCCATGATAACTCTTACAGGAGTGAATTTCCCTTCCTAGGGGTAGATTTCCTTTCACTTCCTGTTGTCTCAAGGACAGGAAGTGAGATTAAATCTTTCTAATGAGGATACAGACAGCAGTAAAAAACGCACAGTGACCCGGAAGAAGAAGCGGGCACTCCTCCTCTGCACATCTAACAAGAGCCAACTTCCTGTAATGTACGTACAGTACTACAAACCAGACCCAAAAAGGCGGGCACTCCTCAGCACTAGCGCGGTAACAGTACAACTACCCCTGCTGTACAGTAATAGCCTCCGTTTGTAAGTAGGAGTCGTATGTAAGTCGGATGTATGTAACTCGGGGACTGCCTGTACTTTATTATATATGTTCAACAAGTGCAAAAAGAACAAAAATCATGAGTTGATAGCACTTCAGAGAGCACCTGAAGTTAT
>NW_017307049.1:311605-321003 GCF_000935625.1 Nanorana parkeri | reverse complement strand
GTTTCTTCAAACTTCCTGTTTTAGGATGACAATGCTGCTCCTTCATAGATACAGTATGGTGAGTGACTATTGTCACCGAAGGCCAGGAAGTGTGGTTGCTGCTCAACCACTATTATGAATACCCTTTCCTCATCATGAACTTGATTTTAATAAAACTGTAGTACAGATGGAAATGAATTCCAGCCAATGCAAGGGCATTCCATGACCTCTCCGGCCTTCCTAAATCCTGATTAATAAACGGAGATGTGTACAGGTAACTTTTGCATTGCCCATCCGTACCTTGGAATACCCAAATCATATTGTCCAGGGCAATTGCAAACCTCTTGATTTACTTATCCTGCTATTTGATCAAGAAGGTATCAAGTCTGTTGGTGAACACCGTCTATGGTGACTCCGTGACTTTGTTCCTTTAGGGTTTTTTTTGAATTGATTTGCTTGATCACCTTTGCCATACCACCCTGTGTCACATTACAGAGCTGAGGGTACGGTCCCCAGGGTAGATGCTTGTGCCACATTCTCTAAAAAGTCTGCAATTATTAATTCCCATTTGTAAACAACCCTGCGGAATACGCTATGTAATAATAAACACATCTCAAGATATCTGTGGGTCCAGCTGTCTCATCTCACAAGCCTTAGTCTTAATCTAATGATTAATTTCTAAAATAAGGCGTCTGGTCCCGGAGCGGCGACCTAGCATTTAACCTTCTCTTTGTCACATTACTCTACGCTGCCTTGTTTTGTCTGAGCTAGGTGAACTGAAGAATCACTTGAAAGGATTTAAGATGAATATATTAGGAAAGGGAACACCTGATGTTACCATGGCAATAGTATAGAATTTTTGGAGGGATGGTTCCAAATAACCAAGACAATGAACCTGGACTGTGAGGTTGCCGGAGCTTTTAGATGTTAGCATCTGTTTGTTAGATGGACGAGGCTTTGTCAACGTGCCTGTCCTTTGTTCTGCTTTTTTTTTTGTGTGTGGTACTATCATTTTTAGGGAAGGGTGGGGGGGTGGAATAGAGGACACAAGTGCTTCTTAGTAAGGGCCCTTTGGAGACGAAATATGATTGTGTTTCTGGCACTATTGATTTTTTGCAGCAGCTGATATTTCAATCTGGGTGCAGTATGACTGAGACTCTACGCACACTGTCAAGAAGAAATATGATAGTGTCTTAAAAGATTAATAATGCTGCCGGTCCTCTGGAGGCTTATCTTAATTCACTGGCCTGTTCCCTGGCATGTTCTGTAATTTATCTAGTCTGATTTGAATAGCAAATGGCAATCGGCTGCCATTAGGGAAATGGGCATCATTTTTATTGATCCGGCATGAGCTGGATTTTATTTAAGGAGAACAGCAAAACACTATTAACAGTCGGCGGCGGAGGCAGAGAAAACAAGAGGATGCATCTTCCAAGACAACATATTTTACCAAGATTTGTATTCCGCTTTCCAGCAGGTTATTAAGAGCACTCGACGTGATGGCGCTCTACCGCGATACTGTTTTCCGAGTCATTTGTTGTGACGCCGCTACAGTCACAACTGTATTCTGTCAGGGTACCTAGGCGCTGCATCATCGGCGTATGCGAGGTTAGTCCGCAAAGTTTGTCTAGCCTAGGGCTTTGGCAAACAACCTCATGGCATTAAAATGCTCCGCTCCTGGATTCCTGATACAAGATGGGTTCATCACCTTTTGCACCTGTTGTGCATTGCATAGTTTGTTCTGCAGTAGCAATGACAAGATATTTTTCTGTCAGATGTATATGCAAACTGGTTTGGGTGCTCAGAAATGTATGTGTAACCAAAAAGTTTTACATTTGAATAAAATGTAAATACTTTTGTCAGGTTGTTATTGCTGTGTCTGTGAGAGTCACCCTCACCCTGTACTGCAAGCAATGGTTACCAGGAACAAGAAGGTGATGGGAAATCCCCAACATTTTAGTTGTTATAGGAATGGAAGGTAAGAGGAAATGTTCCAATTGGGACACCTCTTCTGGTGGTAGTTAAGGGAGGATATCACCTCACTCTGGAGAGCCCTCCTCTTACATTATTTTGTCTTTCTGAGACAGGAAGTAAAAGAAAATCCACCCCTTCAAAAAAATGATAGTTGTCTTAACCATTCCCTACTTTGGCCAAAACTAAAACTAAAAGTTTGGGATTTTTTAATTCGAGTTAAAGGATTGGAAGGTGACCCAATTGGAAATGTTCCAATTGGGTCACCCGTTCTGGTGACAGCTAAGGGGGGATATAACCTCACTTTGGATGGGTCTCCTTTTACTTTCTCTTGTCTTTCTGAGACAGGAAGTCAAAGAAAATCCGCCCCCTTTAAGAAATTACAATTGTTTTACCCGTTCCCTGCCAAAACTAAAACAAAAAGTTTTGGCTTCATATGCACTTTAATAATGACTCCTAGGTTTGCACAAAGCGAATATGTTACCCACCGAAACCAAGAAGATCCGTTGCCTCATTTTAAAGATGAAGTTATAGTTCATCTACACCAGGTGTAGTCAGGTGTAGATGGCGGAGATATTTGCTGGCTTTTTATATCTCAGATGGACTCCAGTGATGGTGTCTTATCCATAGTTTTATTGCTGCCCACACCATTTGCTTTGTTCTGTATAATCCAAAATATCCAGCGCAGACAGAGTGGGACCCCCCCCCCCTTCCCCAGCACTGTATTGGTGCACAAACCTGAGGGTTTTGGTACTGATCTTGGCACAACGTGGTCCAATTGTTCTGGGCAAGGTTAGTAAAAATTTGAGAAGTTAAGATTAGATTTACATTTTAGGGTAAATGTTTAAAGCTGAACTCCATGTAGATATAAAGGACACACTTTTGTATTCATTATTACATCATTAAAGGTTCAGTGCTAAGACCAGATTAAGGTATACTCTCAAGGGAAGGTTAATGTCCCGAGCGTCTTCTAAAATTTGAAACACCAATTTATGGCGTTTCAAAGGCACTGACCTTTTAAACCCAATAGTCAGCTGGCATACACAGGCTACATGGACATCATTTTCTTCAGGTTTCCCTATCATAGTTGGCTGTTGTATTAGGAGGGATAGAGTTCCTCCTTTTCACAAGCCCCTTTATCTGCTCTGCTACTGCCCACAGTGAAATGTATGATGGAAATATAGTCATAGCTCCGGAAGGAAAGGTTAATAAACATTTGCTTTTCTAGGGATGTGTGCTCCCAAATGGGCACCCAAGTCTTGTGATGATGGTGTCACCATAAATTACACCTGCTGATGATGGTGTCACCATAAATTACACTTGCTACTGTCTTCTTAAAGGGTATGTGAACCTTGCGATGAACTTCTCCTATTTCCTCACTTTCTGTTAAACTGTTTTGTAATATCTGTTCAATCAGTGCAACAAAATTGATCCTATCATTAATCCAGTTTAAACATATACTGCACAAAAACCTCTGATTGCCCTTTGTAAATTTTGATGTGCTAATTTTAAAGAAAACCTGTACTCAGAGCAATTTACAAGCTACCATTGCTGACCATCTCCTGAAAATGCTGCCGGCCATGTTCTCTGGCTTTCATACTTTGTGAGACACTGATCTGGGGCAAGCATGCATATCATGGAAGTCAAAGTTCCTGTTCCAGGCCAGTAAATTAGAAAATACTGAAGCCCATAGATCAGCATAGCAGCCAGGAAACTAATTTACTAAAAAAAAGTAAACAATTGCTGCCTCCTACCTTTTCAGTTGAAGATTCCTTTACTAGCAGTGAATACAATATCACCCTTTTTAATCCTTACAAGCCTGCTAGAGACTCAGACAGAGATGAAGGAAAAGACAGAAGGAAAAGGGATATAGTGTTAATAGTTGGTAGGGATGCACCGACACTGTTTTTTTGGTATCGAGTACAAGTACCGATATTTTTTTTTTGGGTACTCACTGATACCAAGTATCGATACCGGTGTTGTGCGCTCTGATTATCAGGAGGTCAGGCAGTGGATCATGACCCGTTGCCCAGCTTTCTGATTGCCTGGGAAGCTGGTGTTCTATCTAAAGAACACAGGCTTCACGTGCCGAGGCTGTCTGGCTTCCTGACCAACCAAGAAGCCGGGCGGCGGGTCATGAGGTGCTGTCCGGCTTCTTGATTGATTAGGAAGCCAGGCTAGCAACTAGTGAAGCTGGCTTCCTAGTCAATCAGGAGGCCGGGAGGAGGGTCATAACCCACTGCCCGGCTTCCTGATTGGAAAGGAAGCCGGGTCCGTGCTCCCTCGGCACTGCCGGTGAGAGGGAGATCTCCCTCTGACCTGAAGTTCCGTTATCAGAAGTAAGTATTGGAGCATTTGGGCAAGAACTACTATCAGTATCAGTGCATCCCTAATAATTGGTCTGATGAAGATTTTGTGTTGCACATGGTGACATGCGTATTCCTTGAACATTCGCAAATTTACGACAAACCATAAGATTTAGATCTTGTATCTGTAGGGCCATGAAGGGGACAGAAACCTGACACATTCCATATAACCCCAAACTAAAACAACCAGCCATAGCAGATCAAATTGAATAAACAGTACTTAGAGGGTCCACAAGTTTTAAACGACTTCTAATTAAGCCTGTCTTAAAATTGGCATCTCATAAGATCTCTAGCAAAGCAATCAACAGGCTTTTATGTATCCTGACTATCATTGGGGGTCGTAAAACATCCAGAGGCCTTTAATAAAGCCCTATTGTAAAATACTTGGTAAAACATTCCTTGGTCTGGCGTTTTCATGAATGGTTAGTAGCCACAGTAATCCTCCATTAGCAGAGGCTCTTAATACATGTCATAATTTCTCTAGCAGAGCAGTGTAAGCAATATAGATTTTGAGTTTGGCTCTTCCTGACCTGAAGCTGCCCTTTCTGACATATCTAGCGCTAAACTCAAGTCATTTTTCACTATGGGAACTGTAATGGAGATATCTTCATAACTTCTGACTACATTAATGTTATAAGGAAGACCCGAACAGTTAGATACCAAACACCCCTATATTATGGAGTGCAGAAAACTGAAGGGACACATTGCCCTCATTTAAGAAGCCATAGATAAGATCAATATCATTAAAGAAAAGTACTGCCTTGTGACAAAGACAGGGCAGTAAAAGAAGTTACCAAATCAGCAGAGAATTTGAAATG
This sequence comes from Nanorana parkeri, assembly GCF_000935625.1. Lineage (NCBI taxonomy): Eukaryota > Metazoa > Chordata > Amphibia > Anura > Dicroglossidae > Nanorana > Nanorana parkeri. The sequence goes on along the minus strand of NW_017307049.1, from coordinate 315,869 downwards.
TATCAAAAATGTCTTGCTTTAATAGTACACAAATTGAATAAAATGGAACACCATGACCTGAACAACCTCTATTATATGTCCTGATGGAGCATCGGAGTGGGAAATGCATAGATGTTTCTTAGCTGGGCGGCCTGCCTCCTGAACTCAATGGGGAAAGAGAACTGCTTGCTTCATGGATGGAGGAGAATCTACAATTTGTTCAGCGGAATGTCATTTTCTTTAATACAGTTGTTCTTAAGTTACAAGCAGAGAATGAGTACAACTGTGCATAATAAAAATTAATTAAAATGGGACCTTTCAGTGACTGCACCTTTTCCACTTTAAGATCCATATCATGCCTGGTGTCTTTTGAATCACAATTTAATTCTGTGCAATAATATGTTGGCCAGCGGACTTCTCATCCGAAAATATGGATATAATTACAAAAGTGACATTAACCTCCCTGGCGGTAATCCCGAGTGTGGCTCAGGTTGAATTTTCAATGCTAGGAGCGGTAACCCCGAGCCAGACTCGGGGCTGCAGAGAAAAGTGACACTCACCTTGTCCCTGCGATCCCGCGGCGTCCTCTGCTGTACGCGGCTCGAAAATGAAACTAAAAGCCGGCATCTGACTTTTAGTTTCGTTTTCGAGCGTCACAGCCGGCGGGAATTTCAAAAGTGAAAAGTTGTAATGTACACAGAATACACACAATACAATGTAATCTGCTATGATTACACTTATGTATCAAACTATTTCACTTCAATTTTGTCCCTAGAGCTTTGTCCAGTGCCCTGCCTGACACTTTTTCACAATTATAAGAAATTATAATATAATAAATAATTATAAAAAAATTATAATAAAATAAAAATGGTCCAGTAAATGGGAATTCTGGGGGCGTTGCCTGATCCGTACCACAGTAAATAAAGTACCAAGTTCGCACATCACTGAGCTCGGTCGCAGAATCCTCGCTGTCCTCACTTTCAGTGTCTGTTGAGGAATTTCCCAACGAATCGCTATCACTCAATTCTGCAAGTAGTTCTAATTTACTATCGCTGTTTTCTACCTGGTCTAAAACCGCTTTTGACCTAAAACAGCGACAATTCTGCGACCGAGCTCAGTGATGTGCGAACTTGGTACTCTATTGACTGTGGTACGGATCAGGCTGCGCCCCCAGAATTCCCATTTACTGGACCATTTTTTTAAATTATTATATTATAATTTTTTAATTTCGTGTTTCAAACTTTATCATACCTGGGATGTCTACTGGACTCTTGTTTGGACAGATTTAGGTGAGTTATTCCTAAGATTTACTAAGAATTACAGGCCTACAACAGATAACACCAAATTTCCATGCACAGCAATGTACCGCTTTTGGTACAAAATTCCTGACATAATTATACCACCAGGGAGGTTAAAGGAGTTTGTGGTGAGGTATAATCAAACACTTCAGCGCTCGTACTCCACACCTCTCAGCCCTTTTGATTGGGTGGGTTCAGCTCAGAGACACCCTCTAGAGCCAGGGGTAAGCAAACTCCATCCCTTCCAGCTGTGGTGCAACAACAAATCTCATTAGGCATTGCAAGACTCTGATGCATAATGGAATGGGGCTGGAGTTTGGCCACCCCTGCTCTAAGGATCCATAAAAAGCAGCTGCATCGAGCAGCTGGCAGCTCTCAATTCCCCATTGAAACTATGCTGGTATGCTGAAAGCCATTTCTAAGGGCTAGTGGCTCTTATTTACACTTACACTGCAGTGAATTGAACTCTGCCGGAACCAAAGACCTAATGGTTCGATGTACTCTGTAATGTGTCTTTATCAATAACTAGTAATATAAATGCAGTTTTTGTGCACATTGGTAGTAAATAAGGTAGAGGAAGAATCATGTTTGTCCCAATGTACTGTATGTAAACAAGCTGGCACCGGAGATAATCCTCCGAGATATACTTTACTGAAGAGTCAGGTCACTAATAAAAATATAGTTTATGCATATCGGCCCCAGGCTGAAATGCGTAAGTTATATCTGTTTTATGGGTGGTTTGACTCCTCAATAAAGTTTATCATGGAGCATTACCTTGAGTGTCTGTTTACATTCTTGGTATGGATTGAGTTTTGGAAAGGACTGTTGGGCATGTTTGGCCCACTGGCCTCATAGGCCTGGGAGTAGTTGGACCCTGTGCTCACCCTGCAGTTACGTTCTATCATCTCAGCATCTCTGGAGCCCATTGAGTTAAGAAGTGACCGTGAAAGCCGATCACTTTGTATTTGTATTTTTATTGATATTTAAAGCATATTGCTTTTCTTGGCACTGCTTGAAAACTAAGTATTGATTACCTGGCACCTTGCTTTGTATTGTTATAAATTGAGTTTGCTTGGTCTCTCCTGTGATTGGTTGCATTTGCCTAATATGGTGGAAGTTTACTAGTCGTTATAACAACCAAGACTTCAACTTTGCTCTTCAGGGTCCCAATTTTAGTTTTCTACCTTTTATTAAATTTCAGAGTAATTGTTGCCAGGGGGCATCATGTGATGTCAGTTGTTTTGCTGAAAGTTAACTTGGGCTGAGTGCAGGTAGTTTGTAAGGCAGATAAAAAATGTTGAGGTTCTGTGTGTTTTGGGAATGTCCCCTAATCAACCTCATTTCAGTACGTTGTTTTCTTTTTTCCTTTTTAAGTCCTCCGTGTGGTAGTATGTAGTAGGGACGAGGGAACTGATTTTGGCAACAATCATTTTGCTGTAAAATTACCAGTTTGGAAACTCTTAATTATCACACATTGAGCTGCTTAGGATAAATTAGCATTTTAAAAAAAATGTCTTTATTATTTTAGGATAGCTTAGCTTATTTTTTTAAGGGCTCGTTCACCGCACGCTTTATCATGTCAACATCAAGAAGAACATCTGAGGCAGGGGTGTAACTAGAAATCACAGGGCCCCATAGTAAAATTTTGCATGGGATGTCTAGCTACACCCCTTGCAGAGCCCACTTGAGATCCCACACAGCCCACCTGAGGGTGACCCTGCAGAGCCCACCATAGACTCTCCTTAACCGCCTCCTCTTCCTCCACGTTCGCTGATGGGCCCCGCCTCCTCCTCTGTCGCCGGGCCTTGCCTCCCCCACTGCCGGGTCCAGCCTCCTCCACCAACGATGCTGGCTCTCACTGACTCAGCAGCGGCTGTGGAGAGGAACATACCGCTGCACAGATCACTGTCAGTGATCTGAACAGCAGCACGTTCCTCTTCACAGTCGCCAGTGACAGCCAGCAGCATGAGATGCCATAGCGAGCCAGGCGGCCGGACCACCCTGTGCCCCATAGCGGCCGCCTGGGTTGATATGGCGATTGTTACGCCAGTGATCTGAGGGGGGAAAGAGGGACAGTTGAATTTTATTTCAATAGAGGACAGTCCCTCCAAATGAGGGACAGTTGGGAGGTATGCTGATCACCTAAATCGCATATAAGCCTACATACAGTATCTCTCAACTGTGGTCCTGTGTTGTCACCTTCTCACACAGGCCCCTGGTAAACACTACAAGCAGTCATGCTGAAACACATTGCACAGGGATGGTCCACAGGAAGTTGGTGCAGAGCAATGATGTGTTGCTGAAGCTGGAGAGAGTGCACGAAAAGGGCTGAAAGAAGCTGGAGGAGATTTTTTTAAATTTAACAAAACCACAGTATTTGTTTATAATACAAAGTACTTAAGCAAACAGAATATCTTCCAGTTTTCAGGGTCTCTATCATTTTTGGGTATTAATTATTGGGAAGGAGGATGATCGTAGGTTGAGGGTTAACTGTTAGGGTGTGCTTTAATATTAAAGTGACATTAAAGGATATCCCCACACACTCACACACACCTTAGGGTTAGGGTACCTTAAATGGTGCCTCTTGATCCGATCATCTTCTTCTTTCCTGTAGTTTTCGGGAGTCCCCTCAGCGCTGGTGCCAGTCTCCGATCCAGCGCAGACTCCTCTCTCTTCCTGGCACTTCCTGTCCCACGGAGTCTGTACGGGTGCACGGCGCTGCCTCCATTGACTTACCTTGTGTCTCTCCTGGTCTCCCTGCTAAAGATCTGTACTGCGCATGCGCCCGCCTCACGATCCTTTGTGACCGCACAAGATTTTTCAGATCTTCGGATGGGAGCGAAACACAGATAAGTTTAAACCTTTTTCAGAACTTTTTAAAATATATATTTTTGCATAGATTTACCACTTGCTAGCACTAGATATATTCAAAAACCCTCTGAGGGTTTAAGTATCCTTTAAGGATAGGTTGGGATTTCGACATTGGA
>NW_017307049.1:291731-311189 GCF_000935625.1 Nanorana parkeri | reverse complement strand
TGGTGCTTAAAACCCCAGAGAGAGACATAGAGAGCAAGTGTCTCATGAAAATGGAAGCAGTTGCAATGTGATGCCTTTACTTTTCTGCTTTTGTGGTTTGCACTTACTGTAATAACAATCTGTAGCACGGCTGGGGTGACCACTAGTGTATTCAAAGTGCAAAATGTAGATTGACATTTGGTGTTAACGCACACCCAGGTTCTAGAGATTTAAGTGACATCTTACGTGCTTCCAGCGACAATTGCACAATGGCAGAAGTTTCTTCTGTGCAGATTCCTGCAGCACTTAAAAAAATGTTTTAAAGCTTCTCTTACAGCAACTAACATACACGGCGCTTCTATCCTGTTGCCATATCGCAGCTGTCTTAATGGCAGAGGAGAAAATGTGGTGGGATATTCTTGGTTTCCCTGTGTGTTTTTCTTCTAGGCCACAATTACTAAAGGCTGCAATTCAAATCAGCTGGTAGGAAATTATAGCCACAAATCAGCATAACTCTAATCCCCGTCCTATTCTGGAGAATACGTTGAATGGGCGTGCAAGATGAACCCCATAAAAAAAGTCTTTATCTTCTCCTATCACCAGACAGCAGCTTCCCTCTGAAATTTCAGCTCAACTTCCAGCTCAAATACACTAAATACATCCCAAGTGCATAAAAACAAAAAGTGTACACAGCCTTACAGTTGGTTTTCTTTAGTAAGCAGCCACAGCCTGAGTGCAAAAACTTGCCCCCTGCTTGCATGCTGTAGAGAAGGACCTTTACTTTTTGTGTGGAAGTAGTGGTTTCTCTGCAGCGGTTGGACATATTTCAGAGCTCCCCAATCAGTAGGCAGCATAAGCTTTGCTGATTATAGAGCTGTACAGGTATAGGAGTGCCTTGGCACAGGGAGTGCACTGCTTTATATCAGGAGGAATTTAAGACATAAAGTAGATTTTTTGGGTACAATGGTTACATCATGAATGCTGATGCTTTGCTCATCCACCTAACCAACCGCTCAGTGTCTAAAACCCCCCTCTGGCAATCCCTCCACTGGCTTCCAATCACCCAAAAGGATAAAATTCGAAATATTAACAATGCCTTACAAAGCCATCCACATCTCTGCCCCCTGGCTATATCTCCTACCTTGTCTCAAAGTATCACCCAACCCGTCTCCTCCGTTCCTCCCAAGAACTCAGGCGATCCCTGAAGACTAATTTCCTCAGGGAAGCCTATCCCACCTCAACCTAATCACTGAACTATCACTTTCCTAAGCAATTCATCCCCAGACAGCTATCATCTCTTGTATCACTGGCCCCTCCCTTCTAGATTGTAAGCTCTCCTGGACAGGGCCCTCCTTACCATCTTGCCTTAATTTGTATTGTTCATGTAAGGTCTTCCTTATATTGTAAAGCGCTGCGCAGACTGTTGGTGCCATATAAATCCTGTATAATAATATATCTCCACATGAAACCGATGTCCCCTTGTCCAGTGTAGTCCCTGAGATAAAGCAATGTATCTGCCAAATGTTTATATTGACTTTGGATATATTTGTACTTATTAACTAGATCACACCTTTACCATCACTTTCCAAGCCCAGCAAGCACTTTTATCATAAGGCCTTCCATTCCTCATGTTTCTGTTCTATTACATGAATTGTCCACCTTCATGGCTTGTCCAGGTCTCCTATGTCCTTTTTACAGTGCAGTGCCCAAAACTGTTCTTCACTCCCAATGATCAGGTGTCAAAGGTCTAATGGTTCGGTCACCTGTAGCGCCGCTGCTTTTACCGATGTCTGTAACTGGACTTGTCCTGTAATGTTGAAGATGTTTTTCCACTATTTCAAGTATCTTCCTTAGCTTTAATATGCTCGAACACCACTCATAGTTCTCAGTGGGTGGTGGATTACCCCTTGAAGCCCCCTGAACAAGCTTTCCTCACATCGCTGCAGAGATCTGTGTTAAATGTTGAGATAGCTGTGCAAGTATCTGATGAAGCTACTTAGGTGGGCGGTGAAACGTCTTCAGAATTGGAGTCCCATCCAGTTGAATGTAACTAACTACTACTAGCTCTTGTCCAGATTTGTGAAAGATTTTCTTTAATACGGCCTACGATACAAAGACTCTACTTCCTGTCTCTGATGAGTGATCTCTTTGGTTTTATTATGGGTACCTGCAAAATGTTTAATTTTGTAGAAGAGTTTGCTATCACTTACAATGATGTTCTGTAATGCTGATTGACAGCTGAGCCTGTCGCACCTAGCTCTCCCTCAGACTAACCTGCTATCGCTGCCATGGGAACAGGCTAACATTTTGGAGACGCGCAGTAAAGGAGCAGGCCTCCCAAAGCATTTCCTTCCAAAATAGGCTTAGAGCTTTGTTATTTGGAATAACCAAGTGCCGCGGCCACCTGCCCCTATCCTTCTCAGCCACAACATTATGTTTTCTGCCAAATTACAGGTGTGGTTTAAAAATGGTCCATGTTTAATGATGATGGGGTGCAATTTACATTCCCACAGACCCTGGGAGTCTGAGATTTTTCTTCTTCCCATCCGTATCGGAGGTGCGTCCTGATGGGGCTGAAGCAGTTAACAAGTACATGCTGTAGTGGTTGTGTCTCTCTCACAGTCCCCGGCCTCAGCTGCTCCCAGTAGGGTCTCCGTGAATAATGGTGCAGGAGCGCTGGCTCGGTGGGAGGTAATGGCTAATTTGGCAGCAGCCTTTCTTAGCCCCATTTGTACATGAAATGTTAAGGAGGTCAGACCCATGGTGACTGCTGCACCAGACACAATCCTTCTTCATTATTGCTCCAGTCTTCTAGAAAATAAAAAAAACTACCGTGGGACACGAATGGGAATAAAAGCAATAAAATGAGGACTGACTCGCTTTTTAAAGGTCCTAATTTCTCCACTGTAAATTGTGATATTTGCATAACTATGCGGCCAGTGTGCAGCAGAAGGCAAAGCTGATAGCTGTTATTTTCTTTAATATTGTGTTCTGTCACGCCTGTGACCGCTCAATGTACAAATTGTCTCCCCCCCAAAAAAAAGTAATTCTCTTACAGAGGTGTGTAAACTGAAAGAACCATTGTCCCCTGTGTGTGCCTGACACACTGTTCTGTGTTACCCATTGTGATGCCTGAGGAGAATTAGGTGGATTCTACAATAGCACTGCTGAGCCACCTTTGACTCCCCAGCTGTTGGGGAACTTGTGAATTATTAGAATTGGGGCATTTGGGGTCGCTCTGTAGCTTGGAGCTCATAGCGGTAAAAAAAGAGATTGTACAATGGAATTCTGAGCTGTATAAAGCTGATATGTGTGTGTGTGTGTGTGTGTGTGTGTGTGTGTGTGTGTATACACTGAATGTCCATCAAAAATATTTATTCATTCAGATTTTTAGGAATATTCTTGCCAGTTGGTTATCTTGATACTTTCGCTTTCCTCTTCTTCCTCTCACTTTTTCTGTCATCCTCTTTTTCACTTTCTTCTTTTTCCTTTCCACTCCTCATTCCACCTCCATTACTTTTCTTCTTCCCTAGCTGTATTCATTTTTTTGCATTCATCCTTATTCCCTTGCATCTGTTCCTTTTTTCTTTTACCCTCTCTTCATTCCTCTTCTTTTACTTCTTCCACTTCTTCATTTCAGTTGATTCTACCACTTCCTTAATTCCTTCTACCTATTTCTTCTTCATTCCTTCTAACTCTTCCTTCATTTCTTTTGCCCCTTCCTCCTCCATTCCTTCTACCTCCTCCTTCATTTCCTCCACCACTCCCTTCTTCATTTCTTCTACATCCTCCTCTCCTCATTTTTCTAGTGCTTAATTTTTGTTTATTCTTCTTTCTCCTTCATTTCTTCTACCTCTTCTCCCTACTTTGTTCCTTTTCCCTTTTTACCTTGTTTCATTCCTTCTAACTCTTCTTCCTCCTTCATTCTTTCTCCACCTTTATTCCTTTTACCTCTTCTTCCATCCTACCCACATCTTCCTTCTCCTTTTATTCCTTCTACCTCTTTTTTTTTTCTCCTTCATCCCTTCTACCTCTTCCTCCTTCATTCTTTCTACCTCCTATTTTATACTTTATTACCAAATTGCATTTGTGTTTTAAAAATTGTCCATGTTTAATGATGAGGGGGTACAATTTACATTCTTTCATCCCATCCACATGTTTTCCTACATTCCTTCTACTTCTTTTTTTCTCCTTCTACCTCATCCTCCTCCTTCATTCTTTCCCTTTTGTCTACTCCTCCACCTCACTACTTCCAGCTGTTTATTCTTCTTCCAACTTGACTAATTTTACCTCTTTCGCCCTTCTTGGTTCCTTTTACTTCTTCCTCCTGCTTTCCTTCTCAATAGGCAAGGTACATTTTTGTAAATGGTTATGGTTAGGGATGCACCGACACCAATACTATTATCGGTGCCGATACCGAGTATTTGGGCGAGTACTTGTATACTTACCTCCGATACCAAAACTTCTGGTCAGAGGGAGATCTCCCTCTGACCAGCAGTGCCGAGGGATCATGAAACCGGCTTCCTTTCCAATCGGGAAGCCGGGGGGTGGGTTATGACCCGCCTCCCGGCTTTCTGATTGGCTAGGAAGCTGGCTTCACGTGTTGTTAAGTCCCTGAAGCGATCCTCCGTCCCGAACTTCCTAGTTGCGGGGGAGAAGATTGAAGGCAGAGGAGCCATAGGCTCCTTCTGCCGTCAATCAACCTGTTGAGTGGAGAAGAAGGGCGTGGCCTGCCACAGGGCTGTGTGTGTCCGTGGATGCACACACCCACTTGTGGGCACAGCTGATGAAGACACCCGTGCAGGGGGAACGGAAGGGAAGAGCTATGCCGGGGACCGACTAGATAACAAGGAACTTAACATTTTTAATGAAAAACAAGAAAGCATTTGTACAAGCATGGGCCTCCTATTTATAAGACAAACAAATGAAGCTTTAATATTACTTTAACTCTCCATAATCCACCGACAAATGAACTGCAAGTTTCTTGTGGACTGAGCTTTTAATGTCGTGTTTTTCCAATCAGAAAATTGACAGATAGAAGTTGATTTATCGCCCACTTCCCTCTTATCCCTGTAGCTTTGGCTGATCTGCAGGAATTGTGTGTGACAATGATGTAAATATGGATATGTGGTTCTGCTTTCTCACCTGTTTCTGCCGTGGGAGACTGAAATGCCACAGACAAGAAGCAATCTTCATTATATTGATCATCTATTATTCATTTTATTAGAGGACATAGTCTTCCCGAGTGCTGATTGCTGCTCTGCTATATGCTGAGCAGAATTCTAAACTAACAGGCAATGGCGCACATCCGTTATTTCTTTTCTAATCCATATCGTTGTGTTCAAAAGCCGGAGGAACGAGGCTTCAGCGTCCAGCTGCCTAGGGGTTTGCTCTCCGTGTCTTACCTGTAGTGGAAAAATGACAGGTGATTGGTTACAGTGGGAACACCTGCACAAACACCCCTTGACCCCATCTTCTTGTTTCTGTAACAATGGTGTGTGTCCTGTGCTGTGTTTTCCTTTTCTTGGACATGAATCCTCTTCGGAACCCTTATAGACTTGTATGGAATCACCTCAGAAGTTGGACATGCTCCCTGGAATGGCCGCACTCAAGCCTATGTGGTGTTGCCCAGGCGCCAACAATGGTGTAGAATATTTCTGCCCAGGAAGAAAAGAACACTGAAGAGGACGAGCCTCTGGCACAGAGGTAACTCTGGTGGAGATGGGGGGTGCTAATGCGGGTTAGTTCAGAAGAGATGCATACCCCCAACTTTCTGAGATGAGCAAGAGGGACCCAACTTTTAGAGCAAGGTATGCAGACAAAGTACACAACCCTGCCCTACACCTAGATAATCAGACCAAAGTTTAAACTAAAAGTTTTAGTGACCTTAGATGGTGCTGATGAGTATAGGGAATTGCTATACTCATGGGGTGCTAGTGTTAATGCAGGTTAGTTCAGAAGGGATGCATACCTGCAGCTTTCTGAGATGAGGAAGAGGGGCCCACCATTTAGATCAAGTTATGAAGGCAAAAGACACAAGCCTGCCATACACCAAGATACTCAGACCATGACCATATGCAAAAATTGATTGGTTGAACCTCAATTTGCTTTTCCTGTATACTGGCTTTTCAATATAACAAGTGCAATAATATAGAGGTTGGTTGGAAGTTTTAGTGTAGTGCAACACTTTGGGGTTCATTTGTAAAAGTTTTAGGGCCCATTCACACCACACCCAGATCATCTCCAGACCAGACCAGATTGTTTCCAGACCCAAAATGCATCCTTATGTATCCCAATGGTCTTCTTGGCCTCAGTTCACAGCATCACAGTCAGTTTCGGACCAGACCAGAAAAATATTGCATGTCTCATTTTGTCTGGTCTTGAATGCACTGGAACTGCGGCAGATTTACACCATTTTCTGGACCAGATCTGGTCCGGAAAATGGTGTGAGCCTTTCCTTAGTGACCTTAGATGGAGCTGACAAGTATAAGAAATTGCAATACTCATTATTGCCCTCTAGGGGTGCTAGTGTCAATGCAGGTTAGTTCAGCAGGGGTGCATTTGGGTTGTTAAAAGATCCACTATTCATAGACATCTATACAGCAGACCAAGTAGAGGGACAACTGGAAACACAGAGGGATTTGGTACCAGACCAAAAAATGGACAGTGCCTCCAAATGGGGAACAGTTGAGAGCTACGTGTGTGTATATCTGGCCTTACCCCACAGGACTGAACGAGAAAAAAACATTCGATTTCCCCAGCCGTGCCATGCTAAACGGTAGATGGAGGAATTTCTGCTGCCAGGCTATTATATTCTGACAACGGTGGGTGTGCCGCTATCAGAGGACCAAAACAGCGACTGGAGCTGATTGGCAGCTTTGTCTAAAGCGAGCTGGGTGGGCCGGAGAAGAAGCTATTGTTATTTTTGACAATTGGTCTGCTCTAAATAAAATCTGTCTATTTATGCCGTTGTAGAGAACTTGTCATATTGTGAAGCTGAATAAGGAACGATCAGAAGTATACATAAAACTAGAATGACATATATTTGTAACAGTAGGTATTAAAAACCTGTTGCCTAGAAATAGCAAAAACTGTCACTGGCGCCTGTGTACCCTCCCACCGCTAAATCCAGGAAACACCAAAACTCTATTATAGTAGATGGAAACTCTCACTGATTTACATTTTGTTTGCTGAAGCCTTACATATCATTGCCCAGCAATGGCCTTTTTTTCCGTAAAAAACACTGTTTCTGCCTTTTTTGTTGTTGCTGCATCTCAGAGCCGCTGGTCCCTTTGCAGCCTCTCATTGTCTACATGCCCTTCAGCGATGGCTGCGCGGCATTTCTCACGTCCGGTATACTGACAGTGACAACAATGGACCATGCCTGCCCAGCGTGTGTTGATATGGCCACTTGTAGTGTTCATCGGAAGCCCTTGTGAGGGGGTGACAATGCAAGAGCACAAATGGGAAGCAGAGACAGAGTGTTGTCAGCCTATAACAGGAAGTGCCTGGACAGAGACCTTCACGGCATGATCACCGAGGGTTAGTTGAAGTGAAATCTGTGAAAATGTAAGTCACTTTGAGAATTACATTAAAGAGGAAGTTTACCCAAATCTTCAAAATAACAACAAAGACACCTTTAGAAATGTTTAGTGATGACAATCTACAACCATATACTTCGAGATAATTACCGGCTTTTTATTCTTTGCATACCTTATTTTTCTTTTCCTCCCCATTCTTCTCACAGTGGCCATTTTTACTAAGGTCAGGTTACTAGATCTCCCTTTACTTCCTGGAACTCTAGCACATGTATCTAGGACATGTGACCATGCACATCATCTCAGGGGAGGAAAATGCCTTTCCCTGAGATCTCATGAGGTTACAGATGAGATTTTCCGCCAATGCTCTGCTGATGTAATCTTCCCAGGATGCAACGCTTGGGCACGTTTACATCACTAATGCTCAAGAGGACCAGGAAGTGGTCAGGGTTGTGGGGGTCCGCAGGAAGGGGGACTCATCTGCATCTGGGATCCCCCTATCATAAAGGGTGCACGCAGATGCCGCTCCCCCTAGTGAATGAGTAAGGGGTAGTAAATAAACACATAACACCTTTAAAAAATGTCCTTTATTAAAAAACATCGATCAGGTTGTCCAGTTATGTAAATTGTCCCAATCTTGCAATCCCGGTGCCGGCCGCCCCGGTGAAAAAAAACCCCCAAAAAACACTGTCAACTTGTTGCCTGACAGAATGTTTACATCAGGCAATGGGCAGAAATAAACAAAGCCTGCTATTGGCTATTTCAAATTGAAATAACCAATAGCAGGCTGGCTAATGCTCAGCCCACTGCCTGATGTCAATCACAGACAAGCGGACCTGAGAGAGAACTTTCTCTCTCAGGTCCGCTCCCCTGCGGGAGCAATAGCTTTTCTGCTGTTGGCTATTTTAAATTGCAATAGCCAACAGCAGGCTAGGCTATTGCTCCACACACTGCTTGATGTCAGTCAGCAGAGGAGCGCACCTGAGAGAGAAAGTCCTCTCTCAGGTCCGCTCTTCTGCTAATTGACAGAAGGCAGTGGGTGGAGCAATAGCTGAAACTGACATTTAAAAATGTGTCAGGCCGAAACCGAAAATTACTTTTTTTTTTTCCAACCTTTTAAAATATTTGTTTAAATGATTGATTTTTTAATTATTATTTTATTTTTTTTGTACTTTACTATTAGGGGCTTTGGGTAAATATTAGATCTAAACAGACCCCTGATATTTTCCTTTTGAAATAGAAAAAGAGATTAAGGACACAGAGTCCTCGATCTCTTTTTCTGCAGTCCCTGTTATGAATGGACAGGAATCCTTTATACTGAGTGCTCCCGTCCATTCCTAAACTGAGGGTATCAGTTACTATGTCCACAATCATGAATGAGCAGGAAGTGATACGGAGCATTTCCTGTTCATAACTGGGGACACAGTATGCTGCAGCTTCTAATTTATATTGTGAGAAGCTTACAGTGTGCAATGAAATGAGAGACAGCCATTTCAGTCCAGGAGAGGAGCCGGTACAACTGTGCATGACTGAAGGGGAGGACGGAGGGCAGATAGAAGACTGAAGGGGAGGACGGAGGGCAGATAGAAGACTGAAGGGGAGGACGGAGGGCAGATAGAAGACTGAAGGGGAGGACGGAGGGCAGATAGAAGACTGAAGGGGAGGACGGAGGGCAGATAGAAGACTGAAGGGGAGGACGGAGGGCAGATAGAAGACTGAAGGGGAGGACGGAGGGCAGATAGAAGACTGAAGGGGAGGACGGAGGGCAGATAGAAGACTGAAGGGGAGGACGGAGGGCAGATAGAAGACTGAAGGGGAGGACGGAGGGCAGATAGAAGACTGAAGGGGAGGACGGAGGGCAGATAGAAGACTGAAGGGGAGGACGGAGGGCAGATAGAAGACTGAAGGGGAGGACGGAGGGCAGATAGAAGACTGAAGGGGAGGACGGAGGGCAGATAGAAGACTGAAGGGGAGGACGGAGGGCAGATAGAAGACTGAAGGGGAGGACGGAGGGCAGATAGAAGACTGAAGGGGAGGACGGAGGGCAGATAGAAGACTGAAGGGGAGGACGGAGGGCAGATAGAAGACTGAAGGGGAGGACGGAGGGCAGATAGAAGACTGAAGGGAAGGACGGAGGTCCGATAGAAGATTGAAGGGAAGGACGGAGTTCAGCTTTAGGAATCTGGTTAGCTCCAGCGCAATCCATATCTTGTTGGGGGTGAAGAGGAAGCTGATTGGTTAATATGGGCAACGCAGACAGCCATTATTTCAGACGGGTCTTCATGATGTAAGCGCATTGCTGTCCGACAACTGCGCGCGTTCTATACATGAAAATAATGAGGACGCATAAAGCAAACGACTGTAAAGAAGACATTAGTAATCCCCGTCTCTCTCCGGCCACCTCCGCTACACACACATTCAGGTTTTTCCTTTCAATCTCCCCAGCAATGTATCTTCTCAGAGCCATTGTTTTGCATAACAGCGCTGAAAACGAAGGAATGTCATTATTTTACTGGGCGGAACGCTGTCATTTGCATAATGCCTGCCATTAATTATCGCAATCCTAATGCAGTTGTTGATATTTTTAGGGCTGGCTAATACACACTGTACCTTGTATAATATCATTTTTACAATTACTTGCAGCAAATATAATATTTAAACTTTATATTTTTAACAAATTAAATGTATTATTATTCATTTACTTATCTATTTAGTTACTTTTAGCAAGCAGTGTAAGTACCTGGCATCAGCCGTTTGTAGTCTTTGTACAGCAAAACTCAGACTGGGAGAAGCAGCACAAGGAGTCAATCAGTTGTGGTGCAGTGCAAAGAGCACACTGGTTGGAGGGGAGAACTCATCAATTGGTTGCTTGTTCTTTCACTGACCAGTCGCAGGCTGGCGGAGGGATAAGATCTGTAAGGCTACATTCACGCTATGAGATAGCCCTTAAACTGAACTCTAGGCAAACGGCTAAACACATACATGAAATACATAGGAGGGTTCACCTGCTAAAGGAATCCAGTAGTGATATTTTTGCAGTTCTGCCACACAGCCCTGCCCTGGCTAGCAGAGCAGGAAGCCTGATTTTTTTTTTCGTTACAGTTCAGTAACGCTAAGGTAAATCCTGGTGTTCACATGATTACATTTTGGATTCCTGCCTCACCATCCACTACCACCAACAACCCCACCACCATCCCCAACCCCAAAAACACCACCAACCCCCACCACCAACCCCTATGGTGGGGATGGTGGTTTTGGGGTTGGGGATGGTTGTGGGGTTGGTGATGGTTTTGGGGTTGTTGGTGGTAGAGGATGGTGGTGGGGGTTGGTGATGCTGGTTTTGGGGTTGGGGATGGTGGTGGTTTTGGGGATGGTGGTGGTGGTGGTGGGGATTGTGGTGGTTTTGGGGTTCGGGATGGTGGGGATGGTGGAGGGGTGGTGGTGGTGGGGATGGTGGTGACGGTTGGTGGTGGTAGTGGGGTTGGGGATGGTGGTGGGGTTGGGGATGGTGGTGATGGGTTATTGAACTATGGGTCTGCTTATTTGGTCTAAGGGATGGGCAGAAGGTTGTCATGTCTCTCCAGTTTGAGGATCACCGTTCTCTCCGCAGTGATACAAAGTGCTATAAGCAGTCTGATACTAAAATCTAAAGCGAGCACCGAGCCACCTGCATAGACCCGTCATAGTGAGTCCAGAACTTCTGTATTCACATCCTGTACATAATCCAGCATTCAGAATTGACATTCATTTTACACATGATCCTCCTTGTGGCGATAATTCCGTCTCTGTGAATTGCTGAATGTTTGTCCTGCAGGGGAATAAACACACCATCCTCTTATTATTCTGTATATAGTACCCAGTTTATCACAGCTGGGCCATCTTAGCAGCCTTTCAGGGGATTTCAGAATCTTGGTCCACTTTAAACGTTTCACTGAAAAGGAAAACACAAAAAAAAAGTATACGGCCTTTGAAGCCCTGGAATGTTAAGCCTGAATAGGCAGCAAAGTATACCGATAAAATACATCCTGTATATGGCAGCTTGGCAGAGCCAGCAACTTGACTCGAATGGTCTTTGTTATTTGTATGTAAGGGTGGCATTCTGTCCACCATTGAAAGGGACATTTTTCTCAATAAACTCTGATGAATTGCTTATAGCAGGGGTTCCTTGAGACTTGAAAATTATTTTAAGGGTTCCACTGGGGTAAAACAAAAAGTATATGTGTACTTCCAATGTTGTGTCGACATTTTGGGGAAGGCTTTTTTCTCTTACAGTATGACTGTGGCCCTGGGTACCAAAGCCAGCTCCATAAGGACATGGTTTGATGGGTTTGGTGGCATGAGGCATTGGAGGAACTTGAGGGTCCTTCACAGGGGTCTGACCTTAATTCTACTGAACACCACTGTTATTAGATGGAACGCCGATTGTGAGCCAGGTCTTCTTGTCCAACATCAGTACCTGACTTCAGCCCTACTGAACACCTCTGGCATTAGATGGAACGCCGATTGTGAGCCAGGTCTTCTTGTCCAACATCAGTACCAGACTTCAGCCCTACTGAACACCTCTGGGATTAGATGGAACGCCGATTGTGTTCCAGGTGTTCTCCTCCAACATCAGTACCTCGCAAATGTTCTTTTGTCAGAATGGGCAAAAATGCCCGCAGACGCCCTCCAAAATCTTAAGGAAAGCCTACCCAAAAAGAATGGAGGCTTATAGCTGCAGATAGGGGACAACCTTATGTTAATAGCCATGATTATGGAATGGGACACCCAGCTAGCTTATACAGGTGTGATTGTCAGGTGTGAACAAACGTTTAGCCATGTAGCTTACCTCCCTTTAACAACAAACTTAAACAGAAGGCACATATTTGAACCAACGCCATTTAAAATACATTAATATATGGTATTACACATAGGTATGATCTGGGCCTCAGGGCCACTTCATGCAAGTAGTCCTGTCCCCGACTTACCTGTTTTAATGGTACCGCTCCCTCAATAGCCAGATGAGTTGTCTCTTCCTTGTTATAGAACAGCAGTAGGCAACCTTGGCCCTCCAGCTGAGGTGGAATTACAAGTCCCATGAGGCATTGCAAGAATCTGATAGGGACAGACATCACTCCCAGAGGCAGAAGCATATGGGATTTGTAGCTGGAGTGCCAAGGTTGCCTACTCCTGCTATAGAGATTCAGTAGTGCTATGGGCCAGCAAGGGAGCAATTCCATAGAGAATTTCAAGCCTTGCCCGCCCTTGTAACATCAGCCATATTCTTGCTAGACCCAGGAAGGGGGCTTGCTAGACCCAGGAAGGTGGCTTGCTAGACCCAGGATCTCAGAAATGGGTTTTCAGAATGGAGTGTGTTAAGGTCAGTACAGAAATACCTGCATTAAAAAACCTGAACTACCTTGATTTGGAGATCCAGATGAAACATAGTAAAGGTTAGCTGTATAAGAAATGAAGGTACATCTTCTGAATGGGAACAGAAGCAGCAGCCCACTCCATCCAGAAAGTTTTGGGTGGCATTCCAGTTGGGATGACTTTGCTGCCAAGGCTTCAATTCCCATATCAAGTAAGAAGCAAAATCTTACAGCGCTAAGGACATCGGGAGAAGAACCGGCGGCCCTCTATCTGCAGTGGATTGATTAGGTGTCTGGCTGTGTCTCCTCATACGTAGTTCAGTGCATTACACATAAAGGTTGCTGGCTCCTCCGGGAGCGCTGAATTGTATACATCCTCAGTCAGACTCGCACCAGCTAATGGCTAGACATGAAGAAAGCATTTAATAAAGTCAGCTATGTAATTGATTTCACATAAACAAGAGGGAGGACAAGCTCGCTCATTTAATGTGCCAATGAGTTATAAGATGCGGGTCAGTCTGTTTATCCTATGGACACCACATAACCTTCTGCATAATACCAGCCACAAGGCAGTAAAGTCAGCGCTGCATTCAAATGGGAGATAAATATAGCTGATCAGGGCTGTGTTGCACATTGAAAGTAGCTTAGTCCCTGATTTCATGGAATTGTCACAACTTTTTGGTACTGAAAATTGGAAGCGGGTTGTCAATTTCTAGCTTGGCTTGTCTAAATATGGCTTCAACTGAGGGGAAATATGGGATGATTGTATGTTTTAGTTGCTGACTTTGGAAGTATGTAAATGAATGGCTGTCACCTTCGCCTGACAACAGATAATAACTTTTCATTTTATGTTTAACCAATTGTGTCTCCGGGTATCTCATCTCCCTAAGGGTTCATGCACATGCAGTGGCGTCACAAGGGGGGGGTGCAGCCCGCACCCCGGGTGCCACCATTGGAGAGGTGACGCCAAAATGACTGACAGTCATTTTGGTGTCACCCCCTATGAAAAGTCAGGGACTCGGTCACAGACCGAGAGCCCGACAGTGTCAGGAGAGAGGAGGGGACCTGGCGGTGACATACCTTATCCTGCAGGGTGAACGTCCCCTCCTCTCTCTGCCTGGCGTCAATCACCACGATGGCCGCCGACAAGCTTCAGAAATGCCACCGCGCATGCGCGATGACATCATCGTGCACACGCTTTGCAACGTCACGCGCATGCACGATGATGTCATGGTGGGGTGTCACTCGGTCTCCGTCCCCGGGTGACACCCAGCCTCGGGACGCCCCTGTGTAAATGGGGGGCTTGGCCCATACAACGAAAATTTCTGGCCACAGGTGCTGCATACAGCCTCCCAATGGTCAATGGCTGTAAGCAGATACTGTGGTACCTCGGTTCACGAACTTAATTTGTTCCACGATTCTGGGCGTGAACCGAA
Source organism: Nanorana parkeri (assembly GCF_000935625.1). Taxonomy (NCBI): domain Eukaryota; kingdom Metazoa; phylum Chordata; class Amphibia; order Anura; family Dicroglossidae; genus Nanorana; species Nanorana parkeri. Next base: position 296,885 of record NW_017307049.1, on the reverse strand, counting down.
TTGTACGCAAACCGAATCAAACTGTGATCAGACCGCGATCTTGACTAGAGGAAGCCACGACCATGTGTCAGAGCAGGGAAGATGGCTGCGGTTGTGTTCGTCACCTGATGCGGAGTTCGCGAACGGAAGCAAAATGTTGCCGAACTTTCTGTTCGCGGACCGGAGCACCACTGTATATGCCAGTAGTTACATGCAGCTACATATGCATACGGACGCAGAAAACCTGTGTCCAAGGATGTATGTCCATACACATATGTGGCTGTATGCAAATACCTGTATACATGATATATATGACTTATATGGGAGGCTCTATGCAGCTCCCGTGTCTCCCTGGTGGGGGAAAATATGACAGAATTTACGTTGTATGGGCTCAGCCGCCTATGTGCATGAGCCCCAAATTCTCTTCAGTCCCAGAACATTTTTGTTATTTTGGTTCAGCACATTATATTCCTCGTGTTTATGGTCTACCATAACATATTATACATTGTTTTTTTTCCAGACGGATGTGGATACATAAATTTTTATTGCCTTGGTTCTTATTGAGAATAGTAAAAAATGCAAAAAAGGGAATTTCCTGTAATTTTTCCCAACACAATGTTTATGTAATTTGGTCCCGCCCCCCCCCGTAATTACCTTAAAAATTATAACACAATAGCGTGACTTCTTTGTAATGTAGCGGAGGGCTTTAATTCCCTTTCAATGCTACATTGCAATGCATGCAGGGAACATATGGTTTACATAAAGTGCTAATTTAACAGTAAAATAAGATTACGTCGGGTTGATGAGGGCACCAATTAGAACAAGGTTTACAGGTTTTCAATTGCTAAAAATTTGAATAGAATAGCGTTCACTTACATTCTGAACTGTAAACATCACTGTTGCAACCTGGGGATTAGGCTTGTGACTGTGTTTTGGAATCCCTGTGGCAGGAACCTACAAGTTGCCAGGGCAGAAATCTCGAATATACCGTTTAGATGTGGCCACTGTTACCTGTTCAAGTTGATGGTTGGGTGACAGCGGCCATATCTGTAGGCGGCACTCCGCATGTAACCGTATACAGTATGATATAATTATATGTAGTTAGGAATAGATCATTATCCCTGGGAGCATTTACCGTGCTGAAGATCTGTGTGGCTCTAATCACAATGAGGGGAATTTAGCAATACTGGAGCAGATGCCCATGGCAACCAATCAGCTTCTCTCTTCAGTTTGTTCAGTTAAGGTTTGAAAAAGAAAGGTGGATGCTGATTGGTTGCCGTGCACAGCTGCTCCAGATTTTGTCTGCTCCAGTTTTGATGAATTCCCCTTACTGTCTGAAAGGGGAAATCTCCTATATTCCATGAGCCTTAAAGCTGAATAAAAATAAAATGCCTCTCATTCCAAACAAAAACCACTTACCTTAAAGGAGATCTATGAGGTGAGTGAACAATGAAACTGTCACACGTCGGTTCAATAGACCGGGAAATGAGTGAACACATACCGTCGCTTGCTCATTTCTCGATCATCTCCCTGCAGAGAGCCGTGACTGTCAGTCACGGCTCCCCGCAGGTATTCCCGGCTGCTGTGGTCTCAGTATACAACGAGCTGTAGCTTGCTATATACTGAGCTTTGGGTCACGAGAGGACGCTAGAATTTGTCCTCCTGTGACCCTTAAGAGAACTATGGGGAAAAACACTTACCACATAGTTCTCTTTTAAAACTCTACTCTGTCTTCAAGGCTCCCCTGTTTTTCCTCCTCCCCCCTCTAGATGCCCCCAGCCATTTTGACATCATGCACAAGGTCCGATCCTGTCACAGCTCTCTGCTGTGACAGGGGAGGGGCTGGATTCCCCCCTCCCCGCTCCAATCCTCCAGCGCTGACTGGAGGAACGAACGGGAGAGGGGGCGGGTACAGATGGCTCTGCCTCTAGATAGGCAGCGCCAGCTGTCAATCACGCAGCTGGCTGGATCTCGACAGTAATGGGGGGCACGGGGGGACACTAGTTTATGTCCTCCCGTGACTCTTAAGAGAACTATGGGGAAAAACACTTACCACATAGTTCTCCTTTAACTTACGATCACGTGGCCATGCAGCACTGGGTCCTCCTTCTCTCTGTTTACTTCCTGCAGGGGGATATTGTCCAAGTCACGCATGCATTGAAGTGGACACCCAGAAGAAGGACATCTAGGTGTCCACTTCACTGTCTGCGTGACTTGGACCAATTCCATTGGCTGTCTACAGGAGGTGTCCTCTCAGGATACAGAGGTCTACAAAGGTCAGCCCGAGGGGAGCCAAGGGGACCGGCCAGCGAGGGTTACTGAACTGGGAGGGCAGCAAAAACAGCATTAGCAAGGATCCTGGATGGGGGAGACTTAGGTGAGTATAATTTGCTTTCAAAGGTAAGAACAGAAAACTCTTGTAGGTTAGAGTGGGATGGGAGGGAGGGAGGGATGTAGGGAGACAGAGTTTGAGTGGGGATGGGCTTTTGAGGGGTGTCTGTGAAGGTTCACAATCATCCAGGCCATGGTATATCTGTAAAAAGTAAGTCAAGGCAACTGGACCTGCTGTATTTTTGGGTTGGCTTACTTGGAGCTTGTGGTGTTTGGCCACCGTGGCAAGGAGTACAGACCTGAGTAGGCTGCATTCCTCCTTGGTGCATTGCCTTGTTGCCACAGAATAATGTTCATTAGGCCCAGCATTGCAGACCACAAAGTATTGCTAGATTCTGAAGACTTACCAAGATGCAGCATGTCGGACACACCAGGCTGGCTGCGGGACCTAGGCCTTGGTTTAGATTGCATGAGTGCTGAAGAAGAACAGTTTGAAAATGCAAAAACAAAAAATTAGCTTTTGATGGTTTATTTTTTTTAAATACACTTATTATACATTTTATAACCACCTGCTCATTCCCTAATACAGTTGGGGAAGTTAATATTGTTTCCAAAGGCCCGCTTTTAAGTTATACGGCGGCTGATCATATTTCATTCCCGCGACAATTTCCGCACCGGTAGCTGAGATGTACGTATTTCCATTGTCAGTCCAATTTAATGAAAGCACATCAGCCTGGATGCGGTGTGTGTGGGTGTGAGTATTGCTATATAAACACTGAATGCCTGTGTGCATATAAGTGTATATCTATAAGATTGTGTTGGGGAAACAGAAGCAGACAGATAGGTATAATCGCGGCTGAACGCAGAACCGTAGACGCCACAGAACAGCGAAGGAGAGCGGACTGAGCCGCACCTCATTGTTACTGGAACCGTATGTGTCATAAAATAATTGAGAAACAGCGAGTGACATTGAAATTACCGGTTGAATGACACCGGCGGACCGCAAAAAGGCACGCGCAAGGTGGGAATATAACCTTCCCAGACAGCTCCAGCACCAATTAGAGCGGCATCACTAAACGGCGTGTTTAAAAATTACATCTTCCAGTGACATATGCTGATATTATTGGAAATAAACATATCATTTTACCCCTGTACACGGAATCAGAATTCGGATCTTTTTTAACCATTTAAAGCGCACGTTTATTTTTCCCGGCCGAAGAAGAAATCCTGTTTTACCTAAACAGCCGTTTATATCATCAGAATTGTTTGAAATGTTAACTATAGCTTGAAATCTGAAGAGGCAACCAATATGCATCATTTAAACCAGACAGCCAGATTAGTTTATTGTCCATGCCGGCCAGGACGTGGACATTCAGCTATTTAAATGTGAATAACACTTGGAAAATAAGCTTTAAAACAAGTCCCCTCCCTCCCGGATCTCTGTAGCTGCAGGCACTGTGGTCAGATCTCCCTGCTTCTACTCCCAGCAGGGACTTAGTAGTTCTGCTCACCTTTCTCCCCCTACTAGCTGTAAATCAGCATTTGCACCCCTACTAGCAGAGATTCACAGCTCTGCACCCCTTGCAGTGACTCAGCAGCCCAGCTTTGCCTCACAACAGTGACTCAGCAGCTCAGTTCACCCTGCTCCCCATTCACAGCAGTAGCTCAGCAGCTCAGCTCTCCCTGATTCTACTCCCAGCAGTGACTCAGCAGCTCAGCTATCCCTGCTTCTGCTTCCAGCAGTGACTCAGCAGCTCAGCTCCCCCTGCTTCTACTCCCAGCAGTGACTCAGCAGCTCAGCTCTCCCTGATTCTACTCCCAGCAGTGACTTAGCAGCTCAGCTCTCCCTGCTTCTGCTTCCAGCAGTGACTCAGCAGCTCAGCTCTCCCTGCTTCTACTCCCAGCAGTGACTCAGCAGCTCAGCCCTCCCTGCTTCTACTCCCAGCAGTGAATCAGCAGCTCAGCTCCCCCATCTCTCCCTACCAATAGTGACTCGGCAGCTTTTGCTTCCCCTTGTCCCTCCCCTACCAGCAATGATTCAGCAATTCATCTCCCCTTCTTCTACTCCCAGCAGTGACTCCGCAGCACAGCTCACCTTGCTCCCCCTCCCCGCATGATTCTGCAGCTCTACTCGCCCTGCTGCCCCTTTCCAGCAGTGGCTTAGAATATGTAAATAATGGAATAGCTGGGCCACAGGCTCACTTCAAACCAACATGTGACTATGACTATAGTCGGAACAGAACCGACATTTCAATCTTTGGTGGTGTCTGGGGAGCCGACAAGTGGGCGGAGTTGGGAACACAGATGCAGAGCCCTTATTTCTGCGTGGTCTGACGGTCAAATCCCATGTTTTCATTGTGACAGTGATTGAAGTTCTTCAGCATTTTAACCAAAAAAGCCATTTCTGTCTGTGAAAATTGTTGAAGATTTATTGAGATGCAAATGACATGCAGTTAGCGTGGGGAAGAGAGGTAATTAATGACATCACAATGCACACGCGGCGATTATCTTTCCATCCTGGCTGCAGAGAGCCGGAGCCCGGGTCCATCGGTTTACTTTAGAGCTCTGTTCAGCACAGCATTGCAGGGAAATTGTACTCTCTCAGGCTTTGTTACAACACCCAGACCTCCACAGTTCAATCCTGCGGTTTATGATCTCACAAAATCCATCAATTAATAATTCCAGTAATACACAGCAGCCATAACGATATGGGATAATCTAATTTAGACCTAGATTTATCCAGCCCCTTGCTAAATCCTAACAATGCAGCCAGGCCCTTCACTGAGAGATGAAGACGAGTCCTCACAGATCCCTGTGTAGAAAGAGAAATGAAAGACAGTTATG
>NW_017307049.1:281273-291681 GCF_000935625.1 Nanorana parkeri | reverse complement strand
CAATATCTAGATAATACTGTATATGTCTTTGGAGGAAACTGGAGCACCCAGAGGAAACCCCTGCAAGCACAGGGAGAACATGCAAACTACTTGCAGATAGTGTCCTTGAGCTGGATATGAACCAGCAACCCCAGTGTTGCAAGGCAGAAGTGCTGACCACTAAGCTATGAAGCCACAGACTACACCCATGTCACATAGCTTTATGGGTTTTCTACTCGGGGAGCACAGCAGAAGGCGTTTGCTTTCAGACCATCTCTCTCTTATTGAATATTCTTAAAAGCCGTGTATAAACTGAGCAGGGAAGGAGGAAGAATTAATCCAACCTGATACATTCAACTGTCAGTGTCAATTTGAGCTTTGGGTAGAATGCCCCCCACCCCAGTCCATGACTTCTAGCAAGCCCCTTATGCCTATGCAGGAACCCACTTCTAAAAAGTTTGCAAGCCACTGCTGGACCCTGCAGATGTTCCTATGCGGATGCTGAAGGTAAAACAACCTCAATGTTCTACCTGGCATCTTATGATGCCAGGTAGAACATGATTATCCAAGATGAAGGTTAGTTGGCTAAGTTTAGGTGGAGGAAAAGGTTGTTTGGATTTTTAGGTTTGTTCTGCTTTGTGCCTGATGCCTGTTAGATTGTTCCTACCGCCTCTAAAATTTATCGGTGACCTAACACTGGTATCTTGATGACAGGAACTGAGCAGACTGATGACTCCATCGGCAAGGTGGTACGCGTTAATTATCAATAGGGTGATGGTAGGTGGTGGGTTGGCGGCAAAGCCGTAGTGCTTGACGGCAGTGGCCAATCAGCGCCCAGTGCTGTTAGACTAACACTGTCAATGAACTCTCTGAAAGGAACAGAAAACATTGTGGCTTCATGATTGTTCAGTCAAGAGCCTATGGGGGGGTCGGTGACCAGCCTGCATTGCTCATATGCAGTGGAGGAAAATGTGCTCACAGAGTTTGCAGTCTGGCTAAGGTGTCTTTATCACCACCTGAACCACTGCAAATCTTTTTTGCAGATGAGACAGGTCCCATATATGTATTTCATAAACATATTTCAGTGTTTTTCTGGAGCTCATCTTTAAACTGAGAGCACTTTGGTTCTTTGTGTGCCCACCTCGCCATGATATTAGCAGTTGCACTGTGTAATTTTTCTTGGAAAATGACTTAGAAGATTCCCAGGGCACCGTAACAGAGTTTTCTGCACTTGTGTGTCTCATTAGACCTTTATGTGGGCGAGATAAAATCAAATCATTATTATCTGTGAAGCCACGTGACGCGTAATGTCCTCTCCTGTGCAAAGAAGAAAGTTCAATTTGCAGCGGGGAGAAGTTGCTGCTCTGGTTTGTCCTCACGTGCCTCTATTTATCTCGGAGTAATTGAACATTACAGCTCCGGTATTTGTCTCGCGGCTACCCTGTATCACTTCAGAGAGAGGTTTCCCCTCCGCCATATTCCGCCCCAGCGGCAGCCCATCCCAACTCCTCGCAGGGCCATTGTGATCAGCGGCGGCCCGTGAAGGTGCTTAGTAAATATGAACCCCTATCATCATTTCACTTCGAAAGACACCCTGATGCATGCAAACTGCCATTATAATTATCTTAAGCTGCATCATCAAGATGTAAATGATCTCTTCCATGAGGAGGAGTGCTCCTCTATGTTCCATCTGGGAGGTTCTCCAGATCTATGCTTCCGCAGAGCCTGCTTCATAACAAAATAACGTTTTCACAGCATCAGCTGCAGCGCTGCCGAAAGCAAAGCAGGTCCAGGAATCAGCATGTACCTGATACATCACGCTAACGGAGCCCCGAACGTATGTGATCTCAACCCAGGAAGTGTCAAGGCAAAGCCCGAAGTTGTGGAAGACCCAACTAGACCTCAGCATAGAAGTGAAGCGTTATAGAGGCAAAAGGGTTGTTTTGGTTCATTGCCTTCAGTTCTCTCTATCACAAGACGCAAAAGGGGGATTAAAGCAAATCTGTAACAAAACTGTACTGATACAGAAATGCCTAAACAGCAGTCACGCCATATGGCTAAAACTTCAAGGACACTCGACTATCACACCTTCTATATGGCCAAAATATTGAGTTTTAGGTGTTTGCAGTGAAGGGTACGGTTAAGTTGACTTGGCTGAAATTCAAGCTGTGTGTTGCACTGCCGGCATCACTCCGTTCAATGTTTCGATTGTCTTTTGTCGAAGGAGCCAGGCCAAAAAATTGTCGCCTCAGCGGTGGCTGCGGCCACTGTTTGGGTAATTCCCCCACCCATTCTTAACAAACATTCCCGGAGATGAGGACGTTGCCTCCACTGTGCCCTGCACTCGGTACAATTATGCAGAGGAAGAGGACCTTGTGCATGGTGTCAAAATTGCTGGGGGCATCCAGAGGGGGGAGGAGGAAAAACAGGGGAGCCTTGAAGACAGAGTAGAGTTTTAAAAGAGAACTATGTGGTAAGTGTTTTTTCCCGTAGTTCTCTTAAGGGTCACATATTCTAGTGTCCTCTCATGACCCAAAGCTCAGTATATAGCAAGCTACAGCTCGTGGTATACTGAGACCACAGCAGCCGGGACGGATACTGACATTACTGTCGAGATCCACCCAGCTGCGTGAGTGACAGCGGGTTCTGCCTATCTAGAGGCAGAGCCAGCTGTAACCGCCCCCTCCTCTGTCTATTCCTCCAGTCAGCGCTGGAAGATCGGAGAGGGGAGGGGGGAATGACAGTCACGGCTCTCTGCAGGGAGATGATCGAGAAGTGAGCGAGCGGCAGTATGTGTTCGCTCACTTGACGATCAATAGAGCCGACATGTGACAGTTTCATTGTCACACGTCGGCTCGAACTATGATGCTGAGTGAAAATCACTCATCTCAAAGTTCTCCTTTAACTTTCTAACATCGATCAAACTCTGAGATATCAGTTTTGGGTGAACTGATCCCTTAAAGCATATCTCCAGGGGGGCAAAAACACTACCCTTACAGTAGGGATACTCTCACACTGCAAGGATTAACTGTCTAGGGATATGGTGAAGAGGACTTTTACTTACCTGATCCCCCCTTCCCCGGCAATTGGCGCTTACCTTACTTCCCTCTGCTCCAGCTTGTGGACTGTCCCCCGTGGGACGTCTAATGCAGAGCTATGGACCGTGCATTAGACGTGACGATGTCAACAGGCCTCCAACTTTCAGAGCAGAGGGTTGCAAGAGACTGTGGGTGCTGGCCTTGGCGCCTGCAGGAGCCAGGATCAGGTAAGTAAAAGTCCTTTATACCATACACCAAGACATAAATTAGTAGTTAACCCTTGCAGTGCATGGGGAAGCCCCTCTGCAAGGGGAGTTTTTCTTTTCTTTCTTGGAGCAGAAAGGAGAAGCTGGAGGAAGTGAACAGCCAACAAGTCTCATGTGGAACTCCCTTCCCCAAGCAGTGGTATCAGCTAAGAGTATTAAAGGAGAACTATGAGGTGAGTGCTTTTCACTCACCTCATAGTTCTAGCCGACCTGTGACAATGAGACTGTCACAGGTCGTCTCAGTAGATCGGGAGGTGAGCGAACACATACCGGCGTTCGCTCACCTCTCGATCCTGACACAGCCCTCTGCCGTGACAGGGGAGGGGCTGGATTCCCCCCTGCCCGCTCCGATCCGCCAGCACTGACTGGCGGATCGGACGGTGGAGGGGGCGGGTACAGCTGGCTCTGCCTCTAGATAGGCAGAGCCAGCTGTCAGTCACGCAGCTGGGCGGATCCCGGCACAATTGTCGGGATCCGCTTCAGCTGCGGCGTCTCAGTATAGCGCGAGCAGCAGCTGGCGGTATACTGAGCTTAGGGTGACGGGAGGACGCTAGTTTGTGTCCTCCCGTTACCCTAAGGAGAACTATGGGGGAAAGCCTTAACCCCATAGTTCTCCTTTAACTCATTCAAGAACCTTTCAGATGCTTTCCTCGGAGAGCACAATATACAGGGGTACGGGTACTCTTAGTAACACACACACGTTGTACTCAATGGTCCGTCTTTATTCAACCTCAACAATTATGTAACTAATGTATACTCATAATTACAGATCAATATCTAAATAAAACTAAATACAATTTATAATGTGATTGTGAATGCTGCTAGAAGGCTATCCAGATCCTGTGTTCCCTGAACTATGGTGATTCGGTGATGTAGAAGGTCTAGGTGAGTGTGGTTCCCTCCCGAGGTCACAGCCATCAGCTGTTGGCGTTCTACAGTTGCTGGTGGTCCGGAGGCGTTCACTGACACAACTCTGTGCTCGTATTGTCTGTCGGATTACTTTGCAGAATCACTGTGTGTGGCCAGTATAAAAGCATGAGAAGCTGACGTTTGCCCTCTCACCTACTGTAAAATATAAGGTTATTTTTAGCCACAGTGGAGTTCAGCGCTCTATAACAAAGGCTCAGTGTTCCTGGATGACTCTCAGGCGGCGCGCAAAGGGCAGCCGCAGGCGACAGTTAAAATCGGTGAACTGCCAATGCTGCGAGTGAAACATCACAGCTGTGATAAAATCATAAAAGCCCCCGGTTTACCTATAATCAGAGTTTTACGGGATGCATTGTATCAGCAGGCCTTTTATTGTTGACCGAAGACCTTTGTCATTTCAATCTGGGCAATGTCGGTCTCTAACAACTGTGGAGGGCTGTGCCAAGAAACCGTCTTCTATATCTAAAGCCAAATTATGATTATTTTTTCATAGTGTAGAGAATGGTTAGACCTCTGTCAGTTGTTTGTTTCCTCATCTGTGTCTTATGAGGGACATATCCCTTCACTTCCTGTCCTGTAAACAGAGCTGGAAGTCATTTGAAATCTCTCCCCCATTTAGATGGCTTTCACTGGAACAAGTGTCCCGCGTTGATTCCTGTTCTGGTGACAACTAACAATTGTAGATGTTCCCTCCGTTTCAGTGACAATGACAATCGACAACAGGACAAATAGAGGGGTGAATCTGCCCCCCAGGCAAGGGCAATGAGAACCTTAAAGCAATGTAGATGGCAGTTGCACACCATAGAGGGAGGGAACCTGTGTGCCCCCGAAAATGTTGGCTTTTTGACCTATGTGACATAATTGTGCAATAATACCAATTGTATTTGCACATTGAGCCATTCAGTTCTGGTGACATGTCTATGCCCTCCTGAAGCATGAATGGGTCCTAAAGGAAACCTGTGGCCAGTGTAATCTCCCTGTGGCTACATTTGTATGCCATAGCAGGTGCCATAAGTGAACACAACCGATGCCGCCGTGCAGGACTGCAGAAATGCATAGATAGATGGGTCACCAGCACTCAATGGTTCAGGCCCGGTGCAGACCTGAGCGATCCGGGATTACGCTGTCCTGCACATTTGCAGACAGCGATTGCCGCACGGCCCCATGGATTTCAATGGGGTGACATCCGCGCGGCTGTATCGTGTATGATTGCCGTGCGGCCACAGATCGCCTAGGTGTGCACTGGCATTGACCATCCAATGTGTAGATAAAATTGAATGGTCAATGTAGATCCTATCACACCGGAATATGCTCATGATTCGCTGGTGGGTACTGCAGTGAAGGCGGATGGTGCGCCAATCAATCCAAAATAGAAAAAGATAGTCAGCGGCAATGTACATTGTGAGATGACTTCTTATCAGTCAATAAAGGAGTATTGACGGAGCAAATATTGGAGTGCCAGTGACTACCATTCTCCATTTTGCCTTATGGAAGGGACCCTGCATGGCCCCGAAATGTTGGCTGATTGACCTCTGTGATGTAATTATGCAATAAAACCAATTTGATTTGCACATTGAACCACTGGTGACCTATCTGTGCATTCATGAAAGCAATGCAAACCTGGCAGGTGCTCTTACCCCTTACCTAACCCCATCCAAAGCACGCAAAAAAAGATTTGGGTACACATACTTACCACCATCTGACTTCCACGGCCGCTGTTATCTGTTTACATCGATTTACTCTTCACTATCCTGGCTGCTCCTGTTTATTACAGCCCCATAGACGGCTAGCCCGGAGATGATCGGAGGCGGCCCATAGAAGCCTACAGGGCTGTAATGCACAGGTGCGGCCAGAACAGTGAGAGTTTGCAGCGCTGGATATAAACAAACACTGGAAGCCGCAGCTGTCAGTTTGAGGTAAGTATGTATCTTTGGGGGGGGGGGTCTTTTCAGGGGTTAGGTCAGGGAAAGGGGGGCAAAAAGTATAAGTGTACTTCTCCTTTAATTTACAGAGAAGGTATCTAAAAGCTGAACAGATTTCCGGGTTTGACTGGCGTTTACCTTTACACAAAAAGTGTAAAAAGAACAGGTTCTCCTTGCAGAGGGTAACTTTGCACGATATTCTAATTATTCGAGTTTCACCTGTATGTATATGATAATAATCAAGAGCCTGATAAAAAAAGCAAGTAGACCTCTTTATTGAAAGGAAACTATTATGTATTTTCATTGAGTGCATGTTATTATTGTCAGGTGTACAGGAACGCGAGCTCTTACTGCGACTTTCACATTTTTACATACCAGCTGTTGAAATATTTCTGGGACTGAATTTCAGATCCTCTCGAACATTCTGCTTCCTTGCAGCTATCTCAACGTTTCATATTTCTGCTCGGGAGCCAAGAGCTGTTGACATAATATAGAGGCCTGAAGACAGGAGCGATTATAAGTAGAATATTGGTTGGTCTAAAAGTTTCCTCACACGTACAGGAGTGGCCGTTCGCTGAGATGATCATTTCAAAATTTGTGTCATCGCCATGAAAGAAATCGATTTTCTGATCACTTTCAGTTTACTTTTTTTAGTTTTAATTGAACAGGGAATCAGATTCGTAGGAAGGGTGGTAGCTTTAAAGAGAACCTGTCACTGTGTTCTGATTTTATTTAAGGGTCCATTCACCAATGCGCAATAAAACATTTACTCACAGTACTGCACGATCAGCAGTGCTTTGCAATGACATTAACTTTGAATGACGCCCAACACGCACCTATCCATGCTGCAGCGATGTGAGGTTAGTGGCTGGTGAGGTACCTCCTTGCCCGCCCCAGTCCCTAGCACTGTGACTCAGCCTGTGAGGTAGGAGGGGAAACCGCTGCCTGTGGGGTGCAGGAGGGAGGAGACGGGGAGGGGCCTCCCTGTCCCTCACTTGCTTGTCACTGATGTGGCATCTAGATGGATGTCCTCAGTGGTTAGTTTTTTTTTGTGTTCCTTTTTTGATTAGACAGCTTGGACCAATGGCACTTTGGCATCCACAGAGCCATCCACAGGCATCCAAACCATCCACAGAGCTCAAGCCTCTGACTCCAGGTCAGGAGCTTGTAGCTCTGACCTCACTGTGTTAGGTTACACACAGCAACGGGGAAGCCCGCTGCAGTGTAACCTAACATAGCTGTCAAAGCCAGATTAAGTGCCACCTGTAATTAACATTGGCAGCGCTCCGTCCATGACAGGTTATGTTGTGGACTCGGACATCAAGAATCCGACATATATCTGTCCCTGGGCCTAATTCAGTACAAAGTGTGCACACTATCAGTGAAGAAATAAAACACGCTGACACAGAGAGTCAGAGTAAAGATACTTCTCTTTATTGTTCCGCATTGTTGTGTCTTATATAGGCAGCTGATAGTGTATATGTAAACATAGCATTTGCGATAGCTTTGTAGGTTATAATTGGACTGATTCATTAAAGCGTAACCTCCTTCCAGGGTGCTGACGTCCTCGTCTTGGGTGCAGTTTCTCCTGGAGGTGCCATCTTTGTTTCTATTTCTAGTGCGTACTTCTCATAGGAGAGGGGGGGAAGGGTTGCTAAGTTGAGCAACTAACTAGGCAGCCATTTTGAGTAAGGTTAATATGAACAGGAGCAATAACATACGTATGTATTTATTACAATATATTGAAATAGGCATTTTATGATAGTCACTTAACCACATCCATTACAGTTTCACAGTGGGGATGCTTTCCCCGCTATGTAACCTGTTAGAAGCCGGTCTGAATGAGCAAGGAGCTTGAAACTGAGAGCTTTTTCTCCCCAGACCGCACATGCCTGCCATGCTGTAGGGCACCACAATGCACTTGCTGCATTTTTTCCTCTGGTAAGTTCATTCAGAATAAATGCGCTGCCTTAGCTCAGCATGCCTTAAAGGAGAACTATGAGGGGGGCGGGGGGTGCTTTTCACTCACCTCATAGTTCTACCGACCTGTGACAATGAGACTATCACAGGTCGGCTCAGTAGATCGGGAGGTGAGCGAACACATACCAGGTTCGCTCACCTCCCGGAACGGACGGGGGAGGGGGCGGGTACAGCTGGCTCTGCCTCTAGATAGGCAGAGCCAGCTGTCACTCACGCAGCTGGGCGGATCCCGTCTTCTAAGTCGGGATCCGCTCCGGTTGCGGCGTCTCAGTATCCTGTGAGCTGTAGCTTGCGGTATACTGAGCTTAGGGTAGCGGGAGGACGCTAGTTTGTGTCCTCCCGTTACCCTAAGGAGAACTATGGGGAAAAGCCCTGACCCCATAGTTCTCCTTTAATGCATTATAATGCAGTGCATAGTGTGAATGGGTCCTAAAGGAAACCAGTGGTCGGTGTAATCACGCTACGGTTACATGTGTATGCCATAGCAGGCACCTCCGAGGGGCCGCACTTCATTTCCAGTTGCTTAATGCACACTATTGGAGAACCATGTTACCCTAGCTGCTCTATTCTGCAAATGTTAAACTTGGTATACACATTTAGATTTTTTGTAAAAGATCTCCCCAGAACATTCGACAATGTCAGAAGAGCCTTGATGAATATAGTTTGGAATTGTCTGGTTTTAACATTCGATTTTGGAATAAATAGAGTTTCCCCAAATGAAAACCACATTCACTGCTAGAATGTCGTCCAATCAGGAAAATAATTCATCCTGCTCCTTTGATTTTTTTCGTCAGAACAGTAGGAAAAGAACGTCGATTTGAACGCCATTAACTAGAATCGAACGAACGTTCGGACAACTAATTTCTTGGAGCGGAATTTTACCCGGCTTTAGATTCGAGTGTTTAGATTATCAGAATTTACCAATAAGAATGTAGCACAAAACCCAATTCATTCAGCTTATAGGTTCCCCAGCAGATCAAATCTAATGCCGGCCTGACTCATACGTAATGCTCAAATGCAAATGAAGGTTCTGTACCAGAGTAACCAGCTTTTTTTCAGTCATGGTACCCCTTAAAAGTATGCAAAATCTTGAGGCACCCCAGTCTAATATGTAAAAATGTAAGATACGTGTGGCCCCAGATAGGAGTCTGGTATGGATTTTAAGGGGGGACCCCAAACAAAAAAACTAATTAAAAAGCGGTTCCCCTTTTACATCAGCATCTGCCCTTTACATTAGGAGCCCCTTATTTTCACTTGAGAGCCCCCTCTAACACTAGGTATTGCCCTTCACATCAGAGTCCACCTTTTACATCAGAGTCCCTCTTTACATTAGGAGACCCTTATTTTCACTTGAGAGCCCCCTCTAACACTAGGTATTGCCCTTCACATCAGAGTCCCCCTTTTACATCAGAGTCCCTCTTTACATCAGGAGCCCCTTCCTTTCACTGAGGGCCCCGCTCTAACACTAGGTATTGCCCTTCACATCAGAGTCCACCTTTTACATCAGAGTCCCTCTTTACATTAGGAGTCCCTTATTTTCACTTGAGAGCCCCCTCTAACACCAGGTATTGCCCTTCACATCAGAGTCCCCCTTTTACATCAGAGTCCCTCTTTACATCAGGAGCCCCTTCCTTTCACTGAGGACCCCCCTCTAACACTAGACATTGCCCTTCACATCAGAGCCCCCCCCCCCTTTAATATCAGAGTGCCCCTCTTTTTACATTAGAATCTCCCCTTCTCATCAGAAACCCCCTTTCACATCAGAGTCCTACCATTACATCATAAGAAGAAGTTGCAGCAACATGACGGCATTAATGGATCCCACCCTCACTGGATTAGTCATTCATTTCCATAATGCTGGTGAAAATTTGGAGGCACCCCCGAGGAAGTCAGAAGGCACCCTGGTTGAGAAAGGCTGTTCTGTACAACACAAAACCGACTAGGTCAGATTTGTACTGAAATTTCCTTACAGTTTTATTGGTTCCTTTTGGATGAAAAAGAACAATTTATTGATCGAAATACACATTTCCTGCGACCAGAATCTGGTAAATGGTCACATTGTTACATAATGGCCAGTATGTAGACAATCCAACTGGTCCGCGGCCTGCTTTGACCCGTTCATTGGGTACATTTGATAAACAAATATGGCTGCTCCTTGTACATATGTAATAATAAATACATTATTGATATTATTTGCTCCGCAATTTATCACAAGCTACTCACAGAAATATGTTTTGTTTTTTTTTAAGAAGAGTAACGCGCCTTGACTCAATCACTTATATGTTGAAGAAATAAA
>NW_017307049.1:267888-281257 GCF_000935625.1 Nanorana parkeri | reverse complement strand
ACAGGCCCGGCGGTAATCCCCGCCAGCTTCTACTCATTCATTCATAACGGCGGCAGCACATGTTTTCTATTTCCCAGCTATACATAGTAGCTCAACGTATAGACTGTTTGCATACACGGCTGAAAATATCCAGAGCCGCATTCCAGGCCCGGGCCGCCTGAGCGCGCTGACCTTAGAAAACTCTTGTTCTATTTAAAGCTCCTTGCACAACTACAAGTGACTGGGATGTGGGGAGGAGGTGGGGAGAGGCTCATTGTAGTGTTAATCTGCAGGCCTAAAGAATTACACACTGCACAGAGCGGATTTACTCTGCGCCTCGTCCTAGGCCCCGAGCAGCGGGAAGTGCTTCTGGTTACTTAATGCTGCTAGGAAGGAACTGACTGCGCTCTGACCACGGATGACTTACGATGGGTTCCGCACCGTCATATTTCTCATCGCTCCGCGCGCTTTTATTTGTTTAATGTTTGTTTAATTGGAACCTTTTTTTTGGCTTTTGTTTTTTTTGTAGTTAAAGAGGAACCAAAGCCCAAAGTTAAATATATGATGGCGTCTTTTAATATCATTACCAAAGCGTTTTTAAATATTATAAAGTTTATTATACAAATTAAACATATATATTGTAAACTTCCCGTTATCCGGCATTCAAGCAACCGACACTCTCAAGCAACTGGCAAAAAATACATGGAGGACATATCTCCCAGTATTAAAGTATAATTTTTTCCCCCTCCCCCCAATGTTAGTGTAAGCACTTACCTTAAATGACGTCTCTTAATCCGATCATCTTCTTCTTTCCTGTCCTTTTCATCTGTCCCCCCAGCGCTGCTGCTGGTCTCCGATCCAGCGCCGACTCCTCTGTCCTCGCTGGCATTTCCTGTCCCACCGTGTCTGTGCAGGTGGACGCGTCCATAGACTTACCTTGTGTCTCTCCTCGTCTCCCGGCCACAAATGTGAACTGCGCATGCGCCTGCCCCAATTTCCTTTGCGGCCGCCCGAGATTTTTCAGATTTTCGGCCTGGAGCGCGCAGCGAAGACACAGGTAAGTTTTAACCCCTTTTAAAGCATTTTTAAAAAGTTTTTGCATATGTCTACTGCTTGCTAGCTTGGTAGCAGTAGATATATGCAAAAAAAACCAGAGGGTTTAATAACCCTTTAATGCACACTAAGAAATTGTCGGTTACTTGGTGCACGCCCAAAAATCTTTTGTAAGCAACTACATTTGTTTGGTTGCTAATGAAATTATTTGTTTACATCGTGCTGCTGGCTGGCGGCTAGATTCCGCAATTGGCAGCAGAATGTAAACAATGGGGAGCGACAGCCAGCCTGCTATTGGCTATTTTCAAATTGCAATAGCCGATAGCAGGCTGACTATTGAACTTGCTTCAGAGTAGAAGAGCGGACTGCAGAGAGAACATTCTCTGTCAGGTCTGCTCCTCTGCTCAGTGCAATAGCCAGCCTGCTATTGGCTATTTTCAAATTGCAATAGCCAATAGCGGGCTGACTATTGAACCCACCCACTGAACAGAGGAGCAGACCGCAGAGAGTGAATGTTCTCTGTCAGGTCCGCTCCTCTGCTCAGTGGGCAGGTGCAATAGCTAGCCTGCTATTGGCATTTCAAATTGCAATAGCAGGTAGGCTTTTGAACCCACCCACTGAGCAGAGGAGCGGACAGCAAAGAGAACTTTCTCTTTCAGGTCCGCTCCTCTGCTCAGTGGGCAGGGGCATTAGCCAGGCTGCTATTGCAATAGGGAATAGCAGGCTGGCTATTGCTCCTCCCCACTGCCTGCTGGTTACATTCACCTGCTGGCTGTGGAATCTAGCCAAGAGATGAATAAGGGGGGGTGGGGGGGGGGGGGGTCTAACTGCTTGAGAGTTACTATTAACTATCAAGCAACCAGAAACTACAGTTATCCGGGATCTACTGATCCCCGTAGGTGTTGGATAACTGTGAGAAAAACAAGATACAAACTCAAGTATAATTCTGTAACCATAAAAAAGGCATCATAGAGCGATATATCTGTTAAAAATAAATAATAACAATTGGACTTGCTGTATTTTTCTTCAAGACATCTCGCTGGTCATCCAGCTAGCTTTTTTTAATTCAGAACAAATTAATTCCAGGCCAGTAACAGGCTGGGGGAGGAACAAGACCTGTAAGTGTTACTTAACTGCAGCAGAGAAAAATCAGGTCTCCAGCTAGACACGGCTATGCTGCGTGGCAGAGCTGTGTAAACCGTAGGGCTGTATTGACAGAAATACAAACCCTTTGGCAGGTCCATCAGCTGCCATATATAAAGCTGGTTGTGTGGAGTTCAGCTTATAAAGGCCCATGAAAGAGGCCAGTGGAGGATTACACTTCATAGCAGGGGTAGCCAAACGTCTTCCCTCCAGCTAAGGTGAAACTACAAGTCCCATGAGGCATTGCACTTATACAGCCACAGACATGACTTCCAGAGACATAACAGACTGCAGCGTCCACCCGTAGCTGAAGTATCCGATTTGCTGAGGTCTACCCTTTAAGATCCCTTTTAGAAAGGAATATTATTTTGGGTAGTAGCACCATACTGCCATGAACCCATTCCAGCATGACACAGACGTCTTCCCCCATCACAGGCAGACCGGCCTGGCAGGCGCGTAACGCAGGCTGGCGCTCTCTGCATGGCGAAGGCCCTTGCTGGCATAAGATGAGCACATGTTGCTTTCATACCTTTTCTTATTTGAGCCCAGCCTTCAATCCCGCTCTTGTTATGACTTATGAATAAGACTGTGTGGCTTTCATATGACAATGTCACATTTGTCAGAACACATTTTTGGCACGGATTCCCTAATAGGGCAGCTGTGACTTCTACAAATGGCCTTAAAAGCATCGCTTCTCTTGGAACGAGGCCGCTCCAGACTCTCTAGGTTGTATTTCAAGGCTCTTTCCATTTGTATGTGCACATATGCAGGTTCCGGTGTTTAAGGTATATATAAACCCAAAAACCCACGCGCAATATATTGCAGCTTGCCAGTCCTTAGATGTGGTGGCTGCATTAGTGTTCTCTTTTGTAGTCTTTTTTTTTCCCCTTTATTTTCACCGGGTGACAGGTGACATACTTCCTGTCTTAGGGTGGCTCCACTCTATGGAGGAGCAATGTGGCCACCCTTGTAACAGTAGTGGTGACATCATAATTGTGCTGTACAGAGCCTGTACAGAGAGCAGAGCTGTGGGAGTGGGGGGGGGGTGGAGACCAGACCAGACACCCTGCACAAGCAGAGAGAGCAGCAGTGACCAGTCTTTGTTACAGGAGGGGCAGAGACAAGACCAGTCACCCTGCACAAGCAGAGAGAGCAGCAGTGACCAGTCTTTGTTACATGAGGGGGCGGAGACAAGACCAGTCACCTTGCACAAGAAGAGAGAGCAGCAGTGACCGGTGTTTATTACAGGAGGGGGCAGAGACAAGACCAGTCACCCTGCACAAGCAGGGAGAGCAGCAGTGAAAGCGCACAAGATGGCAACATGAGCAATCCAAGCAACTCTTTTAGTTTGGGATAGAGTAGGGAAGGGTTAAAAGCCCTGACCCCTTCCAGCATGCTGCAAAGAAGGACCTAGAAGCAGCAGTCTCTCTGCAGAGGTGCAAAGTCAAAGCCATAGCTCAGCTCTTTTCTTTCACAAAAGTTTTATTGTGTTTTTTTAAATCAATGTTTGTAATATTTGTATACACTTGTAAAGTCCTTGTAAAGAGCCCACGAGTCTGCTCTGGTATTGATATATCCTCTGTAGGGTTCTGATGTATATACAACTACGCAGATAATCTAGAGCAGGCTTCTACCTCCCCGTTGGGCCCGCAGCGTTGTCACCAGAAGTCATATAAGGACAGTTTTCACCAGTCGCTCCTGCCGCTGTATTTTTTCTCTCCCCTCCTTAATGCCAGTACATGTATTTGTTATTCTTTATGACTCTCTTTGAAGTCAGGAATCCGAGGGGAATCTAAAAACGACCAGATGTTTTCTCTTGTGCAGACAGAAAAAGCGGCGAGGATTATGCTTAATACAAACCCATTACCCTCCAAGTCTTCATCTTCGTGCGCGCATCCCTGCGCCACCCATAAAAGACGCACTTCACATCACTTGACCCCGGAGGAGCGCCACGTTAAATGCCTGTAAACCATGCAATAATGCACGGCCCGGCTAGATGCAGAGAGCTCACCCTTTTATTATACAAGAGGACATAATTCACCCGAGTATTGTCTTTCATGAGAGACGTCCATTTCCACAATTCTATTGAAGTGTATGAAGTTTAAACTCATCGCCAACAAAAATAAAGTTATTGATTCAAAATATGTGCACCTAAGGCATCTGTTGATGTGTATGGTGACATTTATAGACCACTTACGGCTGAGCTCCGTCCTTCCCTTCAGCCTTCTCTTCTATCTGACCTCCGTTCTTCTCTTCAGTCTTCTATCTGACCTCCCTCCCAGGGGCGTAACTAGAAATCACAGGGCCCCATAGCAAAATTTTGTATGGGGCCCTGTGATTTCCAGGAATGCGCTTGCAGAGCCCACTTGATATCCCACACAGCCCACCTGAGAGTGACACTGCAGAGCCCGCCATAGACTCTCTATGGTGGGCTCTGCAGGGTTTCAGGTGGGCTGCACACCTCTTACCTGTCAGCCCTGATCCGCTGTCCGCCTCCATGGTCGCTGGCAGGCCTGCTTCGTCCATCGCAGGGCCCCACCTCCTCTTCCATCGTCGGTCCCACCTCCTCCTCCGCTTCTGACACCGGGCCCAGCCTTCCTCCTTCACAGGTGCTGGCTGTCACTGACTCAGCAGCAGCTGTGAGGAGAAATGCGCCACTGCACAGATCACTTACAGGTCGTCGGTGATCTAACAGCGACACGTTCCTCCTCACACCCGCCAGTGACAGGCAGCAGCCTGAGATGCCATAGCGACCCAGGCGGCCCGCACAGCATCAGGGGAGTGTCCTGGCCGGGCCCCACTGATCTCCAGGCCCCATAGCGGCCGCCTGGGTCACTATGGTGATTGTTACGCCACTGCTACCTTCCTTCCCTTCAGTCTTCTATCTGATCTCCGGCCTTCCCTTCAGTCTTCTATCTGACCTCCATCCTTCCCTTCAGTCTTCTATCTGACCTCCCTTCAGTCTTCTATCTGACCTCCATCCTTCCCTTCAGTCTTCTATCTGACCTCCGTCCTTCCCTTCAGTCTTCTATCTGACCTCCATCCTTCCCTTCAGTCTTCTATCTGACCTCCATCCTTCCCTTCAGTCTTCTATCTGACCTCCATCCTTCCCTCCAGTCTTGCACAGTTGTACCGGCTCCTCTCCTCTTCCTCTGATGTCACTGCACACTGAGAGCTTCTCACAATGTACATTAGAAGCTGCAGCAAGTCACATACAGCCCGCGTCATTTCCTGGCTGGAGGATGTCCAGCATCATCACTGTCCCAAGCCCATCCCTTTCATTCATTAGATTTCAGTTCTACCAATTGTGGAGGCCCAGCGTCACATGTGGGCGTTACCTAGATCAGTCTGCATGCAAATAAAGCCTGCCTAGAACCGCCCACTTCTCCAGACCAACATCCACCCATCAAGGCATTTTGATATTTACATAACTCCACCCAAGAGCCAGCCCACTGCTTCCATCAGGGCTGAAGGCTTTTGAAATGAGTACTGAGGCAGATACTGTGATATTTTCAGGAAGCTCTGTACAGCACCCTGCTGGCCCCTCCCACCAGCCATGATCTGCCTGCATTGTATAGAACAGCTTATAGACCCAGTGATGACGTCACTAGGACTAAAATAAGGATGGAAATAAAGATGGAGTAACCATGGAATTAAAACAGAAAGGTAATATTTAAAAAATTTGGGGATTGGGGACCCAGGGAAGGCAGAATACAAGCAGATTAAACTTCAGCTGAACTCCAGTCAAAACAGGCTTACCTGCCAAAGAATGTGCATTCATGTCCATCCACTTCTGAGACAGAAACAGCCCCGTCATGCATCAGAGCCAGCCCAGTGACCCGACTTTTATATGCTGCAGTTAGGAAAAAACAGCAAGGTCGCCTCCCCGAACCGTGAAATATAAATAGACCAGAATGTGGAATAAAAAGAGACTGTCGGAGTCTTTCCTGTGTTCATATTACATTTCATGCATTCTTCTTGTAAGAATTACAGTGTAAAGATTTGTTTTTTTATAGATTTTTAGTATCAACGTATTATTTTACAGATTAACATTTATAACACGGTGAACCCGCGACATTCATTTTGCCAAGAGTTCTTGGCTTTCTAAGAAGAAAGTCCAGCACTGCCTGGTATGGGAGATTTATTGCACTTCTGAGTCATTCCGTTATTTTTTGGCCCAATTTTATAAGATAAAAATAAAACTAAGTTAGAGATCGGCTAGCCGCCCCCCTGTGCATTCCATTTAAGTCAAATATAACGTGAGCAGTACATGAGGGGGGATGTTGTTTATTGGCCATCACTGCTCCAGCTCCCATTCAGCAGATCTACTAATTACCTCGATTTTATTTTGAGGTCTTGATAAAACATGCCTCTCATTCCCCACATACTGGACTGCCATACACCCCTTTGAAGCAAGTAACACTATCCCGTTCTTTGTGACACATTTAACTCCACCCTAATTAATCCCTAATCCCCGGGGGAAGAGGACATAGCCAGAGAAATCTGCTTCAGCAAAGCCACAGCCGGTCCTCAGGTCAAACACCGATCTCTCCAGCCCTGCCAATATTCCGCACCATGAAAGAGCAATAAGAATGCCAAATGATGTTACAGTAATCAGCATAGCACGCAGATGTCCCATAACTAATGGGAAATGTTGACCCTTCTGTTCTGCCCTCCCCCCTCAAACATTCTGATTCCCTCCTTTTTTTCACTTTTTAGATAGTGGGGAGGATTAGAACGAGGGATGCACCGATACCGTTTTTTTGGTATTGAGTACGAGCACTGATATTTATATTTCCAATACCGGTACTTCCGTTATCAAGGAGTCAGCCTCCCGGCCAATCTGGAAGCTTCTCAAGAAGTCGGTTTCATGCTGTTTGGCTGGCTCGATGCTGATTGGCTAATCATGAAGTCGGGAGGGGGGTCATCACCCATCTCCTGGCTTCCTGATTGGTCGGGAAGCTGGCTCAATGCTGCTGGGCCGGGAAGCGGGATTCCCAGCCATGTAGCATCGAGCTGGCTATTTGGCCGGGAAGCCAGCTCCATGCTGTTTGGCCAGATCGATGCTGATTGGCCGGGAAGCTGGCTACATGCTGATTGGCAGGAAAGCCAGCTTCCTGGCCAATCAGCATCCATCCAGCCAAACAGCTGGCTCGATGCTGATTGGCTGGGAAGCCGGCTTCCCAGCCAATCAGCATCGAGCCAGCTGTTTGGCTGGATGGATGCTGATTGGCCAGGAAGCTGGCTTTCCTGCCAATCAGCATGTAGCCAGCTTCCCGGCCAATCATGTAGCCAGGAGGTGGGTCATTACTCGCCATCAGGCTTTTTGATTGGCCAGGAAGTCGGCTCCATGCTGTTTGGCCGGATCGATTCTGATTGCCTGGGAAGCCGGCTTCCCAGCCAATCAGCATCAAGCCGGCCAAACAGCCTGGAGCTGACTTCCCGACCAATCAGAAAGCCAGACTGCGAGTCAGCCCAGCTTCCTGGTTGGCCGGGAAGCCAGCTCCATGTTCCCTCGTGGCACTGCCCATCAGGGGATATCTCCCTCTGACCGGAAGTTCCAGTATCGAGGAAGGTATCGGAGCAGTTGGGCGAGCACGAGTACTCGCCCAAATACTCGGTATTGGCACCGATACCAATACTAGTATTGGTGCATCCCTAATTAGAACTGTCAAGTTTTCACTGTTATCCAGGGGTAAGTAGAGATGTAAAGTACCTCCCTAACTGACCCATGGATAACTGTAAAAACCCAGCAGAGGTGCTGACCCTTTCCTTGTTTATCCAAAACTAGGACAAACGTGTTGGTTGAACGTACACTTTAGAGTATATGTATCTCCAAACCATTTCTTAATCGTACAGGACACAGGCAGATTCAGAGATGACTAATATGGGTAATATGCAGGTATCATTTGGTGATTGGACACTGGCAAGAGCTGTAACGACCCTCATTTAACTCCTTCCAACTCTCAGTTTTGTCCTAGTGTCCTTAGGTGATGGGTGTCTCCTCTCTACTGAGGGTGTATGGTAAATGATGGTAGTTTCGTAAGTTCTTCTTGGGCTTTTTGACATCAAGCATGTGCATCAGATTCAGAGATGACTGAGTAATATGGAGGTATCATCAGGTAATTGGACAGTGACCATAGCTGTGAGGACCCTCATTAAGTTTTTTAGGTGATGGGTGTCTCCTCTGTACTGAGAATGTGTGGTAGTTTTGTGAGTTTTTCTTGGGCTTTTCGACATCAGGTTTGCAAGGCCGGTACCTGGTGTTCTGTTCACTAAGCTCTAACAGGTGGAGGTTTGGACATCTGCCCCAGGCTGCTTTCCAAGTTGGGGTTTCCCCATTGATTCTGGTATGCTGGCCTTTTGGTTTTTGTTTTGCTGTGTTGCCCACCCCTCTGTTTTATTGCTTGGGTACCTCCCAGTCATCTCTGAATAGTCTCTGTTCTGTACTGTCCGAGCAAGAAAAATAGGATTTTTTTTTAACTTGCCAGTAAAATTGGTTTCTTGGAGAACAGTACAGGACACAGGCAGCTTCAGAGACGACTGGGCAATATGCAGGTATCATCAGGTGATTGGACACTGACCAGAGGACCCTCATTTAATGCCTCACAGTCCAGGAAATCCTCAATTTTTTGCTAGCGTCCTTAGTTGATGAGTGTCTCCTCTCTACTGAGGGTGTATGGTAGATCTATGGTAATTTAGTGAGTGTTTCTTGGGCTTTTCAGCATCAAGCATGTGTATTTCAGGTTTGTTCTGTTCACCAAGTTCTACCAGGTGGAGGTTTGGACATCTGCTGATGCTAGGTTTGGCTTTAAGGTGCTACAGACTGCTGTCCAAAGTGGGGTTTCCCACTTGTTTCTGTCATCAGGTGATTGGACATTGAAGTCTATTATGGCCAAAATGTGCAGCTCTGCCCCAAAAAAGGCTCATGTTCTTTTTCAAGCAATGAGCTTGAAGCTACAAGCCATCCTACACTCAGGTGTGAATGGGGACCATCGAATAAAATGGAAATCTTGCTGTATAGTGCTTATGGTGAAGCTTCAAGTTACGCTTCAACTGACTTTGCTGTGACCGGGGCCATAATGTTTGTTTTTTGTAGTTTGGACAGAGTATGGCAGAGTATGGCTGGTTAAAACCACTGCTGAGTTCATTTTTGCTGTATGCCACTAGGGAGATGAGGACACAGCAGGAAGTGAGTAGACATTTCTCCAAAGTAAGGGAGCATCCAGAACAATGAAAAGCTACTGAACGTTCCACTTGAAGGACTGATGATTAATTTTGCTCTTGTGTTTGTGTTGTAGTTTTGATGCTGGTCTGGGCTTTGAACACTAGAAGACACTACAAGGAAGGATATAGAGCCATCATCGGGTGAGTACAGCCATATGTACCAGCATACCGTGCCATGATACGTGGATGATGGGAGTAGTTGTGGGGGATTTTTTATGCTTTCAAATGCAAGAACTTGGAGTATTGGAGGACAAATCAGGAAGTGGTCAATGCATCTTGCATTGTGTATATATGTTGTGTTCACAATGTTTTCTTGAAAAGGTTAAAGTATATCTAAAGACTGTTTTTTTGGATAAAGATAAAGTAAAGAATGAATAAAGCCGGTGTTGTATTTTTTTTTCCCACTGGGGAGATTTTTCCCTACTTTCTGTTAGCGATGTACCGATACTGATTAGCTGGGAAGCCGGCTCCATGCTCCCTCGTCACTAGTATCGGTGCCAATGTCGAGTATTTGGATGAGTACTCGTACTCCGCCATATGCTCTGATGCCAAGCCCGATACTTGAGCTTCTGGTATCAGGAAGCCGGGTAGCGAGTCATTACACGCTGCCCAGCTTCCTGATCACTTGTGACTATGGAGCATGGAGCCAGCCTCGCGGCCAATCAGGAGGCCGGGCAGCGTGTCATTACACACACCCCGGCTTTCTGATTGGCCAAAAAGCCGGCTTCTCGCTTCCTCGTCACCTGGTGACGAGGGAGCGTGGAGATGGCTCCCCTGCTAATCGGGAAGCCGAGTGGCAAGTCATTACTTGCCGCCTCGCTTCCTTAATGGAACTTTCGGTATCGAAAAAAAAATATCGGTACTCGATACCGAAAAACCAGTACCGCTGCATCCCTACTTTCTGTGTCGAGGAAGTGAGAGGAAATCCCCCCAAAGGAAGGCAAATCCTCTCATTCCGTTGTCACAGGAACAAGTGTCACCATTAGATGATTTTCCTTCCATTCCTGTCTACCACTGGGGAGATTTTTCCAAACTTCCTGTCTCAGGGTATAGCCGGAAGTGAGAAGAAATCTCTCCAAAGTAAGGGAAATCCTCTCTTAGACAACTGTCACTGGACCAAGTGTTCTAATTGACAGATTTTCCCTCTAATCTTGTCCCGTTGGGAGATATTTTCATACTTCCTGTCTTGAAGCATAATAGGAAGTGAGAGGAACTCTCTCCAAAGCAGGGGAAATCCTCTCTCAGTACTGGACCAAGTGTCATAATTGGAAGATTGTTCCTCTATTCCTGTGCCTGAGTCCAGTTGGGGAGAATGTTCCATACTTCTTGTCTTGAAGCATAGATGGAGGTGAGAGGAACTCTCTCCAAAGCAGTGAATTTTCCGTCTGTTACTGTTCCAGTGACAACCTAAAATTGTTAGTTCCTTTCTTTTCAGCCCTGGTGACAATGGTCATCAGGACTTCCTTAAAGTAATGGTCACCAGGACTTCCTTGAGGTAATGGTCGCTAGGACTTCCTTGAGGTAAGGGTCAACAGGACAATGGTCACCAGGACTTCCTTGAGGTAATGGTCACCAGAACAATGGTCGCCAGAACTTCTTTGAGGTAAGGGTCTCCAGGACAATGGTCACCAGGACTTTCTTGAGGTAATGGGCACCAGAACAATGGTCACCAGGACTTCCTTGAGGTAATGGTCACCAGAACAATGGTTGCCAGAACTTCTTTGAGGTAATGGTCACCAGAACTTCTTTGAGGTATGGGCCACCAGGACAATGGTCGGGGTAATTCTCCCCAACAGGGATAATAAAAACCGTTGGCCATTGTGTTGCAGCCTTGCTCTGTAGGTTCGGTTTTAGTGCACGGCGGTATTGCCAGCTATTGCTATGGTTTAGGGATTATTTCTATTTATTCACAATGTATTCCTGATTCTAATTAATTCCCAGTGCGTGTTATTATCTATATTATTATGGTTATTTTTGAAGATTTAAATGATGAAATTATTATTTTGCCCAGTTTGAAACAAGATCTGTTTTTTCACATTAATAATATTATCTGTTTTAATTGAATATTCTCTTTTGTTTTATTGGATTTATTGGTTTTTGATATGAATTGTGTCACCATTTGTATATTTATATATGATTGGATTTTGTCTGAACACTTGTTTCGGTTTTTATGAACTTTTTTGTATATCTAGAAGTTGGTGTACCAATCAAATCAATATAAGAATTCATATGTTTTGATGTTTGTCTGGTAGAAGAAAGGGGAGACCTTTGAACCCCCCCTTAAACGCATTGGCTGTTCTGTGTTGTCTTCTTGTGAACAGATATCAATATGAAAAGCTTTTGGATTTTCAGACCTCTGGGGGTTCTAACACTTCCCTACTCTACTGAAGAAGAAGACGTCACCAGCAGACCAGTCTCCGCTCTACCATTCCGTCTTTATTGACGTTGGGTAGCCATAGCATCACATTGAAAACCAACGTTTTGGATTCAAATGGGTTCCTTCATCAGGCCAAGTGATGTCATCTGTTTGCCTGATGAAGGAATCCGTTTGGTTCTCTGATGTTATGACTATCCAAAATCAATAAAGATGGAATAGTAGTGTGGAGACTGGTGTGCCGGTGACTTCTTCTTCATCACTGATTACATGTGGTGCCTTCCTCAGTCACGGCAGCATCCGCCTATGAATCTCAGATCTATATATCGATCATGAGTGTGATGGACTTCGATGTGATTTATTAAACCATTAAACCATTTGCATAGCTCTGTATGGCCACTAGATGGAGCTGAGGAGCAAAAGGAAAATTCCTCTTTGGCTCCATCTAGTGGCCATACAGCGCTGTAAATCTCATTTGCACAGGCAAGGGCTGTGCAAATGTTTTTTAATTCAAACCCTTAGGGGTCTATTCACAAAAGGGTGAAGAGTTTGGAGAAGGCAGGAGAAGGGAACAATCTAGGACAACATAGCTGATGTGGAAAGTGAGCTGAATTTGAGAATTTTTCCAAATCATCTATTTTGGCCTAGATTGTTCACTTCTCCTGCCTTCTCCAAACTCTTCAACCTTTTGTGAATAGACCCCTTAGTGTTGGAAGCAGAGGGGCAGCTTAAAAGCCAGGCAACTGGCATTTTCGGAAGAAGGAAAGTGTTGACAGCTGCCATGCTTCTCCCCTTACTGGATTACATTAAACCTGGTCTTGTGGCGGCAGGGAGAGTAAATCCGGCCCTGATGATATGCATCTCATCTGTGTATTGATGTGTTTTCCTGGAGTTCAGCTCTAACACGGAAGGTTCTGGAGGCCTGGTGTATCTTGCTTGGACTTTGCTGAGTTGAACCCCCGTGTTGGTTGGGGTTCTGTATGATATTATCCATCGATGTCTGAAAGACTTTTGTATCATTTACAACTGATTTGATTGATGAGATTGTCTTTACGATGCTTGAAAAAGCGAGCTCTGCTCCGAGAAACGCGTTGCATGAAAAGTTACATGTGCAGGATTCTCTGTGATATAAATGATATATTGTTACAGGTAATTCTGTAAATGATGTAACGGCTCGTTGTATAGAAAAAATACAATGTGGGATATTTTTGTGTCTTGGTATTGCCACAAGTCTCACTCTCTCTCTCTATTTGGCATTTGCAGGTTGGTTTGTGGGGTAGATAGAGAAACGTGTGTGTGAATATGTTCTTCTTCTTCCTTGCAGGATTTGTGAAATGAAGGAAATGTTACCTGATTACCTCATAGTTGCAATTGTTTCTCTCGTGTAAAATACTAATATTTATCAGAGTGGTTTTATATTGTGATGAATTTAAGGCTTATCTACGGAAAATCACTCATCCTCATAGTTGGAGCCGACGTGTGGCAATGAGACTGACACAGGTCGGCTCAATAGATCGGGAAGTGAGAGAACACATACTGGCGCTCGCTCACTTCTCGAATCTGTTCCTGCAGAGAGTCACCCACGGCTCCCTT
>NW_017307049.1:251375-267819 GCF_000935625.1 Nanorana parkeri | reverse complement strand
GGTGGGGCTACCCCTGCACTGTAAGGTTTTTACTGCTCTTTTTGGTGTAGGGGTGTTGTGTCAAAGACGTTTATTTACCAGATCCCCGCTCCCACTGGCTCTAGGATCGGCACCCGCACTCTCTTCCCCCCTCCAGAGGTCCATCATCACATATAATGAAGGGGCCATAGCCCTGTGTTACAGGTGGGGACGCCAAGGGACATCCAGAAGGTATGGGAGAGGAGGAGAGCAGCAAGTGCCGGGGGAGCGGGGATCAGGTAAGTAAACTGCTTTACCCAGGTACCCGGAGACTTAAATGAGTAGTTAACCCTTTCTACATCTGCTCCTAAATCCCTTAAGGTGTTTGTTTAGCATAAGTCTGTGAAGGTTCTTATTCATCCAGATCATGGTATGTCTGTAAAAAATAAGTCAAGGCAACTGGACTTGCTGTATTTTTCTTGGAGACGTTTCACTGGACATCCGACCAGCTTTTTTAATTCAGAACTGAGGAAGCTGGTCGGATGTCCAGTGAAACGTCTTCAAGAAAAATACAGCAAGTCCAGTTGCCTTGACTTATTTTTTTGCAGATATACCCAGAGATATCAGGTTCTCATATTTTGCATGGACAGCCCCATGCAACTGCTCCAGATTCTGTCTGCTCCAGTTTTGATAAATCCCTCCCAGTGTGTCTTCCCTTACCTTACCTCCACTACGTTTAAAAGCTTACCCTCTTGCAGTCATAGTGATGCTACTCAGCCATGTGATGGGTAACTACACTAAAAGAACGGATGCTGTACAACACATTCCAGGGTCATCCCTCCTTCCTCCAAATCATCTGATTGGACAGTGAAGGGGAAGCCACGTCCTCTTCCTATAAGCTCGCTCCCATTGGTAGACTGATATTACTGTGCAAAGCGCTAGAGTCCTAATTGGCTCAGAGGTCTGCCCATCCCTCTCCCAGTCTGAGTGCTGCTGTGTGAGGGGATTGTGGGAAGCTAATATAAGGCCATGCTTAGGTGCTTATACTGGCTTTATTTACATTACATGGAATGTTTTTTTATTTTTACATATCTGTTATAAAGGATTTATTTATTGGGGGGTTTTTTTTTGTTCCGCTAAGTGCACGAGTGGCCGCCGGAACGGTCCCGGCTCTCTCTCTCACCTGCAAGATTACGCTGACACCTCTTTCGGCACGTCTCGGTGAACGGAGCGTGACGCGGAGCATCCGGTGCTCTCGCAGCGCCGTCCTTTTATTTCCACAAACATTCGGCACGGTACAGGAGGGAGAGGCAGGAAGGCAGCTTCACGCCAAACACGTTTTATAAGAATGCACTCAGGCCTCCTCGCTGCTCCTTGATATCAGGAGACGCCTGACACACTGGGATGGCGGCCAGGCGCTGCCTCGCCCTTCTTTTATTTTTTTCTTTGTGACAGCGTGCCCAGCATGCCTTGCCGGCCTTTCACCGTACACCCCTAACAATGCCGTGCCAATCTAGCCAGCTCTTCAATGGATGGTGCCACCTGTAATTACTGCAGGATCAATAGGGGCAGGACCGCATGGCCGCACGCCCTCCTCACTCATTGTCCGCGCTGCCAGTGCAGAGCTGCAGCAGAGGTATGCTGCTTCCTATTAAAGTGACAGCAGACCTAAAATTCATCTGCTCTTTATGTCACTAGTACGGGGCTGGGACAAAACCCAGGAACCAGGGCGCCAATGCTCCTTAAAGGTTACAGCTGGCGCCCTGAATTTTGGGGGAGCTCCTAACAGAATATCCTGCTGGCTCCTGGATTGGACAGACCGGCTTCTGATTTCCATGTTAGTTTGTCCTTCCCTGCACTGATGTCATTGACAGAGGAGGAAGGGCCACCATACACGTTACAGTCTGTGCAATCTCTGTACAATTAACGTTAGATTGACCAAAGCGAGGCAATCCGAGAACCTACCTAAAGTATCCAATCGGGTGGACCCTTGTACTATATGCTCAGCAGATCGAAAGGAGATTGTAATGTATATGGTAAGCTGAAGACATTTGTGTCTGTAGGTATTCAAGACTTAAGTTATTTACTTATCTACAGGGGTGTCCCTAGACTTCTCACCGGCCCAAAGTGGGGTGGCAATGGGGGTGCACATTACCGGAAAGGTAGGGACACTTTTGTCAGATGGGATGGGTAAAGGGGGGTCCTAGTGGTGTACCGTGAGGTTGGGTGCTGGTGGTTACCTCTGTCCGGCATCCCACCCAGCTCACTGATATCACTAGTTGGATGCCGGCCAGAGCATCCTGCTCAGCTCCTGGCAACCAGTTCCTTCCAGCATGTTTGTAGCCATTTCATGTCTACATGGGTGGCTGCATGTCATTGCTTAGGGTAGGGCTTCCTGAGGATGACAGCATGGGACCATGCCTGCACAATAAACGTGGGCACAGTAGGGTATAGTCTCTCCTTGAAGCATGTGTGACAGGGTGATAAAACAGGATAGCAAGTGAAAGATGTTCTGGTGGTGCACGTTCTGTGTGGGGGGTAGTTTACTCATGTTTACTGGAGGGGAGGGGTACTGGTTGCCTGGAGCTGGGCGGGACGCTGGCCAGTGTCGCCAGGAACCTGGGGGAGAGGGGTCTCCTCTCCCCCAGTGATCAGTCTGCTGCAGGCAGGTTTAAGCATTTCCTCAGTCTCCCCTCCCCCAGTGATTAGTCTGCTGCAGGTAGAGGAAGCATTTCCCCAGTCTCGTCTCCCCCAGTGATCAGTCTGCTGCAGGCAGGATTAAGCATTTCCTCAGTCTCCCCTCCCCCCAGTGATCAGTCTGCTGCAAGCAGGAGGAAGCATTTCCTCAGTCTCTCCTCCCACAGTGATCGGTCTGCTGCAGGCAGGAGGAAGCATTTCATCAGTCTCCCCTTCCCCAGTGATCAGTCTGCTGCAGGT
The DNA here is from genome assembly GCF_000935625.1 of Nanorana parkeri. Lineage (NCBI taxonomy): Eukaryota > Metazoa > Chordata > Amphibia > Anura > Dicroglossidae > Nanorana > Nanorana parkeri. The sequence goes on along the minus strand of NW_017307049.1, from coordinate 264,924 downwards.
AGAGGAAGCATTTCCCCACTCCCGTCTCCCCCAGTGATCAGTATGCTGCAGGCAGGATTAAGCATTTCCTCAGTCTCCTTTCCCCAGTGATCAGTCTGCTGCAGGCAGGAGGAAGCATTTCCTCAGTCTCTCCTCCCACAGTGATCAGTCTGTTGCAGGCAGGAGGAAGCATTTCTTCAGTCTCCTCTCCCAGTCATCAGTCTGCTGCAAGCAGGAGGAAGCATTTCTCAGAATACATGTCCCCAAAGCAGAATACTATTCTGTCTTAGGGACATGCGTTCTGCTGCGGAGACATGTGTTCGGCTTTGGGGACATCTGTAATTTAGCTCTGGTGAGAAACTGCCCTAAAATCATCAGTCTGTGTTGTTTTAGAAAAAATGTCACATGTCCCTTTAAGAAAAAGTATCGGTAATTGGTATCGGCAAGTACCTGAGGTATAGTACTTGTACTTAGTCTTAAAAAAGTGGTATTGAGACATCCCTCGTCTGGACCAAATCCAACAAGTTAAAACGTTTTTGGAACCCAGACTGCAGAAGAAAGCTAGTACCAAGTGATGAGCAGAAAGGCATAAAAAATGGGCTGTATATACAATATAAATATAAAAAACAATATTTCTGACCCTTGAGTTCTAGTAGACCGCTCCGCATCATGCGTTTCCACTTAACGGTCACATGTTGCCTAGTCAGAGCTACGTCCTTAGGCGTCAGGCTGAAAGGAACGCAGAGATGCCTGGCCTTGGCCTATCCCCGCGCTGTGATCAGTCGCTGCGTTTCAGAATCTCGGCTCGCCAGGAACCCGGAACGCGCTGTGCTAAAAGTAGAAAAAGGAAAAAAAAAAAAACACAATAGCGGTACTTATTACTCAAATTAATTATTGACAAGAATGTTTATTTCTATCAATAATTAAAACCGCTTTCCTCGCTCATTACTGCGATCATGTCTTCTGCCGCTCTGATATTTCATAACCTCAAGCAGACGATTGTGTATGTTTACATACTTTTCCCGCAGCAATAGGGCAATTAAACATCCACGTCGCTGTAGATAAGCAATCAGAAACACTTAGGTGTACCTGCGGAGGGCACTTATTGGATATATCTCTTCCAAAAAGGACTTTATGTTCAGAAACATCTGTAGGAAGCCAAGAGGGCTGGTTAAACCTGGAAGATGGAGGGTTTTTTTGTTCCCCCTTCTGCTGCTCAGATGAATTCTCACTAAATCTCCCGTACGGGAAGGGACGAGCCGAGCGATTTCACCAAAGTCGATTTAGCCCTTGGCGGAAAGTTCTCAATTCCACTCGTTGAGCTGCTCAGGCGAAATTTATTTTCTAGCTAGAAAAACAACTTATTAGCTAATGTGGGTGTAGGAACAAGTACAGAATCGTTGAATCGAGCTTCTGTAACTCTCTGGGGCTATTTAAATTGTATGTCCAGGAATTACCCCAATTTAACCCCAACACTCTGTGTGTGTATGTACACCGATCAGCCAAGACATTATAACCACCCACCTAATATTGAGTAGGTCTCCCTTTTCCTGACCCCTCCAGGCATGGACTCCACTAGACCTCTGAAGGTGTGTTGTGGTATCTGGATGACCCCCCCTTAATATTGAATAGGTGCCCATTTTCCTGACCCGCCGGGGCATGGACTCCACTGGACGTCTGAAGGTGTGCTGTGGTATCTGGATGACCCCCCCTTAATATTGAGTAGGTGCCCATTTTCCAGACCCTTCGGTGCATGGACTCCACTAGACCTCTGAAGGTGTGCTGTGGTATCTGGATGACCCCCCCTTAATATTGAGTAGGTGCCCATTTTCCAGACCCTTCGGTGCATGGACTCCACTAGACCTCTGAAGGTGTGCTGTGGTATCTGGCATTAAGCCATCATTAGCCTTTAAGTCCTGTAAGTTGTGAGGTAATCGGCCTCCATGGAACGGACTTGTTTTTCCAGCACATCCCACAGATGATCGATTGTACTGAGATCTGGAGAACCTGGAGGCCAAGTCATCACCTCAGACTCGTTGTTGTGTTCCTCAAACTATTCTTCAACCATTGTTGCAGTGTGGCAGGGCGCATTATCCTGCTGAAAGAGGTCACTGCCATCAGGGAAAACCATTTCCATGAAGGGGTGTACTTGGTCAGCAACAATGTTTAGGTCGGTGGTACATGTCAGAGTGACATCCACATGAATGGCGGGACCCAAGATTTCCCAGCAGACCATTGCCCAAAGCACCACACTGCCTTCTTCCCATAGTGCATCCTGGTGCCATCTCTTCCCCAGGAAAGTGACACACACACACACCCGGCCATCCACATGATGTAAAAGAAACAATTCATCAGACCAGGCCACCTTCTTCCATTGCTCCGTGGTCATGTTCTGATGTTCATGTGCCCATTGTAGGTACTTTTGGTGGTGGACACGGGTCAGCATGGGCTACACAGCCCCATATACAACAAATTGCGATGCTCTGTGTGTTCAGACACCTTTCTATCTGAACCAGCAAACTGAGATACAGTAGCTCTTCTATTGAATCAGACTACTTGGGTCAGCCTTAGCAAAGGCAAGAGAGACTACCATCTCAGGCACATTGGTGAGGGTGGGGTAGCATAGGTGAAGCTATAGTGAGAGCCTTTCCTAGGTCCCCCTTGCTCCCTTAGCTATTTTTTTGCTGATTTTATTTTTATTGTGTGTAAAAAAAAAAAAGTTTTACAATTTGTAAAAGTTGTACAATTCTTTGACGCAAAATCATAATTTTGCTGCCTTTATAAAAGAAACAAATTTATGTAGCCTTCGCCTTGGGTACCCAGAGGACCTTGACCTCTGCTGATTGCTGAAGGTGACCTTTGCTTATTTGTTTTATCGTATTGTGCTCAGTTTGAATTGTCCACGCGTGTGAAAGGTTTCCTTTAGGTTGGCAGCACAATATATAGCCCCTGTATCATTTATAACAAGACTTTTCCGTGGCCTACCTGAGATTTTGTGGACTCCCGGTGCAGATCTGGAGCAGTCGGGGGAGTCATATGCACCGTTATAGACCAGTTTTTACACAGCAAATAAAAGGCAGCACATGTCACCGCAAGGAAGCCCATTGAAGAGGAACTTGACTTTGTCTCCTGTGACGAAGGCAGGTAGCAACAAAAGAGCCAGACAAGGCTGAGCGCTGCATGAAAGACAAATTGCACCTCTGCCTGCACAAGTGTCACCTCGAGGGAAAGCTCCCGAAGCACACATTCTTTTCTCCTCCTTGACATACACTCCATTTAATGCACTTGTCAAACCAATGTACAAAGCGACTCTTTCCTGGCGGCGTCATCGAGCCCCACTCAGACATTTGTTTCATATCCTTTGCCTTAATGCATTAAATGTGACATTCCAGAGACTAAATGCAAACAAACTTGTAGCAGCGCTCGTTGGCGGAGTGACACTTTGTATCGGAAGCGCGTTCGGGTGATTTATCAAGACGTGTCACCGCTTCTGATTTGCATCCTTCCTTGCAGTGGATTCGAGGTTTACATTAAAGCAGACCTGTCATAAAGATATACACTTTACTTCAGTCAACCATAGCCGGCATTACCAGATCACATGATTCTTAGGGAGAACACTACTTGCATACCCTCAAAAAAATAAAGTTCTAATACCTCTATGCTCCACATCACAGGGTGTGACGTCACAATCCAAAGAGATTCTTGGGGGAACAATGAGTAACTCCAAATCTCATAGAAGACACTCCAGGCCAGTGCAAGAGCATGTTATCCCTGCTGTGTTACATTAGAATGTTTCCAGGCCTCTAGTTTTACTTTTCAATAAATAAGAAGGAAATCTCAGAAATCAAAGAAATGTGATGTAACTCCATTATTGTTCCTCACACCCTTCTGCTCTCTCATGTACACCTGCTCTTGACTGCACTCTCTTTCTGTCCCCCTCCCCTCCCTTTCACCTCTTTCCTTTTACTGTCATCTCCCTCTCCCTTTCTCTTTTTTCATTTTTTTCCCCTGCCCTTCCTTTCCCCCCTCCTTCCCTTTCACCTTTCACTTCCCCCCCTCCCTTTCTTTTTACCTCTCTTTCCTTTCCTCTCTCCTACTTTCCTTTCATCTCTCTCTCCCTTTCCTTTCATCTCTCTCTCCCTTTCCTCTCACCTCCCTCTCTCTCTCTCTCACTTCCATTTCATCTCTCTCTCTCCCTTCCCTTTAGTCTCTCTCTCTCTCTTTGCTTTCATCTCTCTCTCCCTTCCCTTTCGTCTCTCTCGCTCTCCCTTCCCTTTTGCCTCTCTCCCTTACCTTTCGTCTCTCTCTCCCTTCCCTTTCGTCTCTCTCTCCCTTCCCTTTCGTCTCTCTCTCCCTTCCCTTTCGTCTCTCTCTCCCTTCCCTTTCGTCTCTCTCTCCCTTCCCTTTCGTCTCTCTCTCCCTTCCCTTTCGTCTCTCTCTCCCTTACCTTTCGTCTCTCTCTCCCTTTCCTCTCATCTCTCTCCCCTTTCATCTCTCTCCCCCTTCCCTTTCGTCTCTCTCTCTCTCGCTTCCCTTTCGCCTCTCTCTCTCTCTCCCTTCCCTTTCACATCTCTCTCTCCCTTCCCTTTCGTCTCTCTCGCTCTCCCTTCCCTTTTGCCTCTCTCCCTTACCTTTCGTCTCTCTCTCCCTTACCTTTCGTCTCTCTCTCCCTTACCTTTCGTCTCTCTCTCCCTTTCCTCTCATCTCTCTCCCCTTTCCTCTCTCTCCCCCTTCCCTTTCGTCTCTCTCTCTCTCTCGCTTCCCTTTCGCCTCTCTCTCTCTCCCTTCCCTTTCAGCTCTCTCTCTCCCTTCCCTTTCGCCTCTCTCTCTCTCCCTTCCCTTTCAGCTCTCTCCCTCCCTTCCCTTTCACCACTCATCCTCTGCCTCTCTCTCTCTCACCCTTCTCCCACTTTTTCTCTTCATCTCTGTATGTTACACTATAGTGCTCTTCAGAAGAGCCTTTGTTGAGATTACAATACATGTGGTAATCCTCCTGCCTGTGCAGCTCGGTGAATGTTGCAGCGTGAACGTCAGCTGTGCTCATAGAAAAGGCAGTTCAGTGAGCCGGTCACCCAACAGTCTTCATTCTAGAGCTGCAGCTAACGATTATTTTCAAAATCGATTAGTTAGCCGATTATTAAGTTCGATTAATCGGTTAATCGGATAAATAAAATACATTTTAAAAAATGGCTCCAGTGATGGAATACTAGTTTGTATTGAGGTTGTAGTCCATCACAGGAGCAAGCTTGGAGCGGTGGAAGTAAAAAAATGGTGTGGTGTGCAATATAGTGAAATGGAAAGTGTAAAATTATACAGCAATGAATGCAGAATGGCAGCGGCTATAGAGGACTACAAATCCCAGCAATAGTACATTATACAGCGCAATGTAGAATATCACCAGCTATAGAGGACTACAACAAATCCCAGAAATAGTACATTATAGCTGGCGGTATTCTGCATTGCGCTGTATAATGTACTGTTGCTGGGTTTTGAAGTCCTCTATAGCTAGTGGTATTCGGCATTGCACCACTGTATAATGTATTATTGCTGGGATTTGTAGTCCTCTATACAGCGCAGTGCAGAATATCACCAACTATAGAGGAGTACAACAAATCCCAGCAATACATTATACATACAGTGTATAATGTATTGCTGGGATTTGTATTCCTATGTATAATATACAGCACAATGTACCATCAGCTATAGAGGAATACAAATCCCAGCAATACATTATAGAGCACCATGTGGGTGGGGGGAGTGCAGGCTTACCTGAGCAGTCTTCCAGCAACTTGCTTCTGAGATCTGACCTGTCTATCGGCGGCTGTCATCCCCCCACACCTGCTCCTCCTTACTACATCTCCCCGCGTCCCTGTGCCAATCGTGGATGTGGGCGGGCGGTGAGTGTGAGGCGGGAAGGAGGTGCGGCGTGTAGAGCGTGGATGCGGGCGGGTCTGGCAGCGGTGAGCGTGAGTTGGGGAGGAGGTGCGGCGCGCAGCGTTTGTGGACCCGTGAACAGGGCCAACTGATCAGAAGCCGATTAATCGATTATTGAAAAAGTTGACAACTTTTTCAATAATCGATTATAATCGATTATGTCGATTAGTTGTTGCAGCCCTACTTCATTCATAAAAATGTGAACTCCTGAGTCATGAGTGAGTCATTGTGCGAAAACACAGCGCCCCACCCTTCCCAATTTCACCTCTGCTCTGTTTTTCTCCCCACGAGCTTCCACCACGCTTCACTGACGGCCAGCCCGTTATATTCTTTCACTTGTCAATGGTTTTAATGCTCTTACTTCCCTCCTTTGGACCCCAATTCCCATTTGTCCCTTTTTTTACCCCACAACTGTCCCTCTGTTAGGTCCCCATCGTTAAGGATTGAATACACAAATGTACTACTTAAAGGAGTTCCCCAGAGAAAATTACAATTCCATTATAATAGGCAAGGAAAGACTATACAGAGATGTTCTTCCTGGTATGTAGAGCAGCCCTTTTTGGTTGCTCATCTCGCATTGACTGTTGAATGAATTAGTCATCTGTTAAAGTTGGCTTCATCATCAAGGATCTTGTTGTCTGATAACCTGCCTCCATGGGTGATGTCACAGGCTGTGCCTTCCGTGACATTTGATTGGCTGACCTGTGCACATACACATGCCCTCTATTCTTTGAATTGGGGGCTGCCATATTTTTTTTTTACTATTAACTAGCTGAATTGTGCATACCCAGTTGTCCTGCAACATGTGTCATTAGGAAGCCGGACCTTTAACCCCTTAAGGTGACACTAAACCTTAAAAATGCATTCAAGTCCCTTACCTATTACTAAAAATGTATCTTATTTGTCTATCACTCGGCTGTAGATCCTCCAATCATCTCTGAATTGGTGCTGACACTGTCCTTCCTTCTGGAGGGGGGCTACTTCTGTTCCCCATGATCCCTGTGTGTGTTGTAAAGTAGTCACCGCTCCAAGCTCACTCCCGGGATGGACTACAGTCTCATGTTTAGTTTACTAATTTGTATTGAGATTGTAGTCCATCCCGGGAGCGAGCTCGGAGCAGTGACTAGTCTACAACACACACAGGGACCATGGAGAAAAAAGGTAGCCCCCCCTCCAGAAGGAAAGACAGTGTCGGCTTAGTGTTTTGCGGTGCCATTCAAAATGAACGGCACCACAATGCAATAAGGTTACTTTAAAGCAGAGAAATAAACCACCTCCTTATCCCAGAGAAAATGTAAATTCTGACCCAGTAGGGGCAAGCATGCAGCAGTACTTGACCCCCCCTCGGCATACTGCTCTATGGACCTCCCACTACCAGCCTATCTCATACAATACCATAGACTATGCGGCAGGTAAACCCCCATCCATGACGCTGCCCTGGACCCAGTGGGGCTGTTTGTCACAAAATATATATTATGCATTCACTACACCAACGCATAAATACCGTTTGTTTGTTTTTCTTTTAAGTTCTAGATATCTGCCATTCAGCAAAATGACACTTTTTCTTTTTTAATACGATCATTATGCAAGTTTTTTTTCTTGTTCTCTACTGCTGGCTATTGTGAGGATATGTAAATAAATGTAAACTTGTCTGTTTTACGAGAAGCATTAAAAACGGTGTTTTTGATGGAAGCATTTTCAGAATATCATTTATGTCATGGATTCATTGGATATGCCTTTACCGCAGTGCTTTGTTCTTGAAGCACACACAAGTTTGCAGCTCACTCTTGTGTACTTGATCCCCCCAAGGACGATCAGTATGGCGCTCCACTCTTCCTCTGAAAAATGAGTGACAGCATTTGACAAGAAGGAGCTGGAGGAGCAGCTGAACCGGGAAATGGGCCGGTCTTAGGTGGGTACAGTCATGTCATGGTAATGACTAGGGATGCACCGGTGCAGATACGAGTATTTGGCGAGTAATGCTGCAATACTATTCCTGATATCGGAACTTGCGGTACCAGGAAGGCGGACGGCGAGTCATTACATGCCACCTGGCTTCCTGATTGGCCAGGAAGCCAGCTCCATGCTCCCTTGTCATCAAGTGATGAGTGGAGCATGGAGCCGGCTACCAGGGCAGGAGTGTGCAATGGAGATGGGACGTATGGGCCGCTGCCATGATGCTAAGACGCCCCTACCAGGGCAGGCGTGTGCAATGGAGATGGGACGTATGGGCCGCTGCCATGATGCTAAGACGCCCCTACCAGGGCAGGAGTGTGCAATGGAGATGGGACGTATGGGTCCTTGCCATGGTGCTAAGACACCCCTACCAGGGGAGGAGTGTGCAATGGAGATGGGACGTATGGGCCCCTGCCATGATGCTAAGACGCCCCTACCAGGGCAGGAATGTGCAATGGAGATGGGACGTATGGGCCCCTGCCATGGTGCTAAGACGCCCCTACCAGGGCAGGAATGTGCAATGGAGATGGGACGTATGGGCCCTTGCCATGGTGCTAAGACGTCCCTACCAGGGCAGGAGTGTGCAATGGAGATGGGACGTATGGGCCCCTGCCATGATGCTAAGACGCCCCTACCAGGGCAGGAGTGTGCAATGGAGATGGGACGTATGGGTCCCTGCCATGGTGCTTCGTGTAGAATTTGTTTATCGCAGTGCTTTGCATTTGTCCCTGCTGTCAGCCGCAGCCAGAGCCAGCTTTCCTTGGAGAGGGGTAAAGCTACACAGCCACCTGTTCCCTTTAAAATAACACCATCCTCCTCGTTTTTGGCTCGTCCCGTCATTCCAGCTTTTCCCTTCACTCTTAACTGACAAGTCCATCTAATATATGGAAATAGAACATTAGCATTACCGTGTCCCCGCCAAAGAAAATGGGAGAATTCAGATTTGTGGTCTTAGAACTCCGCACACATATATGCCAAACGAATTCCTTTAGCTTTGCTTCAAAAAGTCGATCTTATTCCTCCAGCTAGTCAGTCCTTTACCTGAAATCTTGTCCTCACACAGCAGCTGAAAGCTGAAATCAGACATATAGTGGGAGGGCTTGATGGGCAGAAGGGAAAGATTCTTAGCAGGGCTTTCAGGGCTCGTTCACACCATCCAGTGCATTCGTCGCAAACAAAGCCTCCCCACATTCTGGGGCGATAGGGGTGCGGGGTGGTGCTATTCATGTCAATGGCACCAAAGACACGTCTCTCGCCCACACCGGAAAGCGTGGTACCGCAATGCATGGCTCCCACTCAGGGGCGTCTTGAGGCCGGGTGTCACCCGGAGCGGAGACCGGGTGACACCCCGCCGCGACGTCATCATTCATGCGCGGCCGTCTAATTGATGCCTGCCGGTGGCCATCTTGGTGATGGACGCCGGCAGAAAGAGGAACCTGGCGGGATGACCGAGTGCCCATCTTTTTAGAGGGGGGTGACACCAAAATGATTGTCATTTGTTTTGATGTCACTCCTCCAATGGTGTCACCCGGGTGCGGACCGCACCCCCCGCACCCACCTTGTCACGCCACTGCCCTCACTGCAAGGGGAAGAAGATGTGGGTACCAGTCTAGCAGCCCAGTGGAAGCCAGGGTCGGGTAAGTAAATCTGCTTTATTCCAGCCCCTCGACAAAACAAGCACAGCCGAAATTCTTCCCATGCGGGGCCCTGCTGGATTGACAAGAGACGTTAACTGAGTCGACTCTTGTCAAAGGAGCCGGGCCTGGAGTGATTGCAGCCAATGTTCATGTATTCTTATAGCCGCGGAGGCCAGCTGCCAGAACGCCATCGCTGCAGTGGGAGATTGATCACAGGACCAGGAAGCCCATGAAATGGCTGCCCTGGGTTCAAGTGGCCAGCGGGAAGGGGTTACGGTCTTCTTCTGACACAAGCTGCGGCATCCCCCCATAAATGCTGTGATACTGTTATACAGAACGGGCTTTGATACAATTCACACATTGCATTTCCTTTACACTGACGAGGCGGGTTAAAAAAAATCCCACCTGTCTCGGAAAAGCGATAGATTATGTGCGGCGAGGGGCCGGTGCCATGCGAGAACTTGGAAAGGCGTCACGACTTTTATAAAGGAGATGAACATGTTTATATTTTCTGTGTAAAGAATTGCACTGAGTAATTATCTCAAGCTGCGCCTCTCACACAATGCTGTCAGTTTTTCCAATTTGCTTGTGTACAGCTGGGCGTTCGGAGCCAGTGGAGGAAACTTCCAAGGTGGCTGGACGCCCAGGGCAAGCGGGCACAAAGTGTCCCTGCGTGGCGGAGGGGGGAGAGAAGAGCGCTCGGCCTTTGTGATGAGGCTGGGTGTCTGGCAGGCCACCCCCCCGATCCCCTCCGTCTACTTCCTCTTTACTGACCCCAATAGGAGGAGAGCGAGATGGACGTCCGCCAGGCTTACAGCTTGACTGCGTTAAACAGGTCGGTCCGACGTCTTCATTTGCCATGGCTTTTTTTTTTTTTTTTCTTGCTCTTTTTCTCTGTTGCTTTGCTGATGTCAGATGTCTTCCCGAATGATCTGTAGGGATCATTTCACAAAGAGAGAGCCGCATCATGTTTATTAGGTGCATGGCAATGTGTTCGATTATTGTGTGATCGGTGACGATTTAAACCGGACCGAACTTTGCAGGGCAGGGACAGCATTTGTGGTCAGGTTTGCTGCAGCTCTTGACTGATGGATTCGTCAATTTTAGTCCCTTCGTTCAAAACCCCCAATAAACACTCGGACTGCGCGACGTGGATTTTAACGGCCACAACAGTCAACCTATGAAGAAGATATGCACTCCTGAGCTTTGGACGTTGGTTACGGTAAACGTGGAAAGGAAAATGATGCCTGAGATTGGAACTTGAGCATCGTGGAGGCTTTTCTGAAAGCAAGCCAGTTATGGGACCTGGAAGGGGGGCATCCTGAATCCTGTCCCACACACATGGCACTTCAAAGTCCGCTGCTGTACCAAAGCACTCTTCTCCACTGTTCCCACCAATGTAACGGCATGCCAGGTACCACAAACCACTGCACCTTGTACACTGTGCTATGCATTACATTACCCAGACTGCTGAAATCTCTACGCCTGGGGGAGGCAACGTCAGCACTGCAGCTGTTGTGAAACTACAAGTCCCACGAGGCATTGCAAAACCTTGACAGCCAGAGGTATGATTCCCAGAGGCAGAAACATGATGGTATTTGTAGTTTCACCACAGCTGGATTACTGAGGTTGCCTACCCCTGGTCTCCACTCTATTGTAGTCGTACCACTTGGAAGAAGGGGGAGAACAAGAAGTGTAAAGCCGGCCACATACCTATAGATTATCTGCAGATTTTCTGTGGTCAGATGGGAATAAGTGCAACAGATTTCTCCATCTATGCTAAACTCTGTGCATGGAGGAATCTCCCTCTGGGCCAAGCTTCAGTAGCTCGCTAGTCAGCCCCGCTGGCTCTCAAAATGCTTGAACAATCTGATTGGATGCAGGCATTGTTCAGGTATTTTGAGAGCCAGCAAGATACTGAAGCTTGGCCCAGCAAGAGATGCCCTCATCCACACAGTGTAGCGTAGACGGAGGAATCTGTTGCACTTTTTCCATCTGACCACAGAAACTCTGCAGATAATCTATAGGTGTATGGCCAGCTTAAGGGGTAGAAGGGCATAACTGTTGGAGTGTGGGATGGGAGCAGAAGTAGAAAGTGGAAGGATAGGAAGTGTGGGCTGCTACAGTAACTTGGGGGGGATCCTCACCCCATGACTCTACAACATCCCGGGATAAACCTTTTAGGAGCACTTAGGCTGGCACATGGGGGAAGTATCAGTCCTGCAATGTATCAGGGAAAGGTTTAGGAACCTGAGTTCTGTGTATGTGGATTTGAATAGTTGCCTATCTGGTCCAGGTCTGGAAGTATGAAGACCAAAGCTGGAGATTCCCTTGAACAGCACATGCGGCCAGTGCAGTCACTGTGGGGTGCCTTATGGCTGGTGGTTCTAGTGCCATGGCACGGATGTCTGCACAGCATTCTTCCACCATACATGCCACTTCCAGGATCTTCCTGTGGCTCTAATTTAATTCTAGAAGGAGCGGACTATAAAGTGTATGCAAGCGAGCACACAGCCTGTTTTCCTCATATTCATATTTCTCTCTCTCGTCCCAGGCTTGTATATGGGTTGGTTCCTGGGAGGGGCGCGTTGAGGCCAGCGCTGCATTCAGATCCCTGTCCCTGATCCATGTGTAATATAATTCCGTTACTCAATGTACTCTTTCTGATGCTGTTTACCAGCTCTTGGCACGCTCCAGCTATATATAATTGAGGCAGTTCCGGCAGTCAGAGCTAAATAAAAATGAACATATTTAGATGGGAGATAAGGAGCTTTGTCTACCATTCCATCGACGCACAATGTTCTCTGAACTTTTGCCGGGTCCACGGGCTGAACAATGGCTTATATTTTCGGCATTGTATAGGATATTTCAATAGGATTAGATAAGATCGTTTCCTTTTAGAGGCAGCAGGAATCTTTTTGGAACTTCTTGAATATAAAATGATGCGGAGCTTGGAGAGGTTTTGAAGCCAGCGAGTATTTTTCTTGGGCGACTCCGGCTCTAGTAGAGAACAGGGCCGTTTTATTAAAGAGGTTTTAAAGGGGGACTTGCCTTGGGCTCATCAGGACGGGACAGTCCACCACACATGTTACAAGGAACAGAACTTGGATCCCGGTGCTGTAACGGGGTTCATATCCCAGTTTCACAGTGGTCTAGGAAGCCAACGAGTCTTCTTGTTTTATAGAACAGATTCTCTTCTTTCGCCGTATGGGATCATAGGTTTTAACCGTTCCCCACTCCATCCAAAACTAAGAAAAGATGTTTTGTTAGATATCCAATTTACGCCAACAAAATAGTTTTGGATGATAAAAGAACTCGAGTTCGTCTGGGTGAACGAGATACAAAAAGTGGAGCAATCATTCCACCCAAAGCTGCTGATAGTATCTTGGGAGCCCAGAACCCCAGATTTGTCTCATATTAGAACACCGCCCATCATTACATTGCAATGGATGTTGTTTTTTTTTAGAACATATCAAATATTTCATATATATTGCAGCTTCATGGGGTCTGTATTTGTTTTATTTTTACAGAAATGTTTCCCCTTCACTTTTAGTTGGTGAGTAAAGCATTGAAGGGGGTGTGGCCATCCTAAAGGTTCCCATACACTGCTCGATTCTCGTACGAGAATCGCGGGAAATCCCGCGATCGTACGAGAATCGAACAGTGTGAACGAAGACGTGCGACCGTTTCTACTGTACGGTCGCACGTCTTTTGTCTAAGGAGCATGCTCGGGAGACAAATGCCGAACGGGCCAGTGTGCGCACGCGCACACTGCCCGTTCAGCATTGCTGTCATCGGAAGCCCGCCCCTCAGGGGGGCGGGCTTGCGATGATCGAGAGTGCGATCTGCCTGTCCAAGATAGGCAGATCGTACGTTTTTTTAATCACTTTACAACCATCGCAAGACTATGGTCTTGCGATGGTTGTACAGTGTATGACCACCTTAAGACAGGAACTGGTTGCCATGCAGACTGGACTGAAAACATTTCTTCTGGTGTTCATCTCCATTAGATGAAAGGCACCCCCCAACCTCTCTCTCTCTCC